>NC_079209.1:12799885-13099885 GCF_026745355.1 Beta vulgaris subsp. vulgaris
CTCGTGNCTTTGAAGTAAGACTTACGGGTTGACCAAATAGGAGTCAAACAAGGGAAATCTTGAATGAGAAACCTAAATGGACTTGGTTGTCTGTCCAAGAAGGTGTACTCACTCAAGGGAGGTGTCAATTCTCAAGTAAAAGAAAAATGCCTAAACTTGACTTAGAAGAAGATATGAGTTATCTTGGATGACCCTGTTCCTAACCGGAGGAACCGACTAAGAGGCGCAAACACTGCATTAGCCTAAACTTCTGTTCCTCAGAGAGTGAGGAAGAGCACTGTAAAAATCCTCCAGTTCTGTTCTTCCAACGAGGCTCTCCATTAGTCCTTTCGGATAATGAGGAACAGGACCTCATTCAAGGAACCTACTCCACCACCATCTCCTAAACTTTCTGTTCCTTTCACCAAATTACCCTTCATTTCACCTTCATTCTTCTCTGTTCCTTCCACTTTTGAGCAGTTGAAGGATGAAGTAAAAGGCCCAAATCCTTTTGCTTCCACCTCCACAACTCTTCCACCCACACCACATTCCTTCTTCTATTTATCACCTTCACTCTGTTTCTATTCAAGGAACAGATGAACCTCATTCTCTCCAGTTCCTCCACAAAATCCCCTCTGCCTCAAGTTCCAAGGGTAAGGAACAGGATACTCCGGATGATGCAACTGGGAAATGATGTTTGTCTTCCTGCTCAATATGATCAAGTTTTATAATCATCTTCATTGGACTTTGGATGCCAAAACTGATAAATGTAAGTCTTATGAAGAGCTTGAGTGATACAGTGGTTGCGCAAAAAAGAAGATGGACTCTATGGCCGTGCCTTGGAGGAGTTAAGGAACAGTTGGACAACATGGGGTGGTGATGAGAAATTAGAGGATGTGGTGAAGAAGAAGTTGTAGAGGAACACCATTCCCTTCCCTTTCTTAGTTTTTTTTTTTTTTTGTTGTTCCTGTTTCTTTAATCAAGGAACACAACTTTTGTTTTTTTCTTTTCTTTCTTTGTTTTGTTATGGAACAAGTGCTATATAATCAATGACTTTTGCTATAATGTCTATGTTTCTAAATGATTTGCATAATTTCTTCCTTGGAATGGCTAGTATTATGTGATTGATGTTTGAGCAAGTTTACTCTTTGATTTTCTAACTTAACCACCAATGGTGCTTGTATATTGGTCTTAAGGTGTTAAATCAATTCATCAATACATGCAGAGTTTATTCTTTTTGAGGATGACAAAGGGGGAAAATGATTTAAGGAACAAACTGTACATAAACTTGAAAAAATTGAAAATTGAAAAAATTAAAAAATGGATAAGGTAAATGAAAAATCAAAAATAGGTTAAGGTAAATGAAAAATCAAAATTCAGTTACTTACATAATTGTGTTTATTTTTATTTTCATTTTCTTCTTTATGTTTTATCATTATCATTCACTTATATTATTTGTTATTTTCCTTAGTTTGTACCTTTGTTGTCATCATCAAAAAGGGGGAAATTGTTGAACCCTAGTTTTGATAATGACAAAGAAACAAAGGAACAAACTAAGTAGTGAACTAATGAGTTATTTAAGTGTATGGTGTTTAAGGTATCAATGAAAGGAACTGGGAGAATACGAAGTCAAGAAGAAGTCAAGAGAGGATTTCAAAGGCTAAGTAAAGAAGTTTCTATGTTGATACTGGAGCAAGCATTGGATCAAGAAGAATAGAAGCTAGGCGTTTTATTTTCTAGTTCCAATGTAAAGGAACAAAGAAAGAATGGTAAGGAACGTGGCAGTCTATTTGAGAATGAAGTTTGTTCCTTTGTAAGGAACAAACTAAGTGGCACTAAACGATATGTTAAAGGAACTTAGTTAATAAAAGGAACTAGACTTAGGCGTGCAACATTATAACGGTTAAAAAGATATTTGAGTAAGTCATGCCTAAATTATAGGAAATTAGTTATATCTAATTTCAAATGATAAAATCAGTTTTAAAAAGAAAATCTGTTTAAGAAAAGATTTTATTTTTCGGAAAAATAAGAAAATAAATATCCGGTTGTTAGAAAGATTTTATTTAAAGATATTATTTTCTTAAAGATTAAAAATTCAGTTTTAAAGATAAAAAGAGTTTTTATAAAACTGATTTTCGGATAAAGCTCAAGGAACTCCTATTACTTAGGAGTAATGGCTGAAAATTCCACGTTCATTTATATGTTCATGGGATCATGGGACATGATGTAAAACGTGTTCCTTAGGGGAAGGAACATCATGGGTTAATGGACTAAACGTGTACTCTAGTTATTCCCACGTTCTTCATGATTAACACTATAAATATTGAAGTCTAGATAAGTTCCAAATGTGTCTGACTAAGTAATTAAGTGAGTTTAACTAATTAAGTGTCAGTGCCTTCATTCTCTCATAATAGCCATTTGTTCTTTGCCTTCTTACTCTAATTCCACTAAGCTTATTTCGATCAATTGTATTTTGGTTTTTGGGGTAAGGGAACTTTGAGTGAAGTTCTGTAAGAGAGAGGCTTTGAGTGAAGCTTGTATGTGTGAGAAAACTTCGAGTGAAGTTGAGAGGAACTGCTGTTAAGGGAACAGTGGCTTAGGAACTTGAGTTTAGGAACTCAAGGTGTGGCTCGAGTTAGAATTAGGTTGTAACAAAGTTGTTTGGCCTAATTAGTGAAAGTGTTGAGTTTAAAATCCCTAGTGGTCGAGGTTGTTTCTTCTTGTTGGGCCCAAGAAGTTTTTCCTCGTAAAAATCCCTTGTGTTCCTTTAGCTTGTTTATTCGTTTAAGTTTTAATTTCCGCAAAAAGTTACGTTTATTTCTACACCTACAATTCACCCCCCCTCTTGTAGTGTTCCTAGAGAAATAACACTATTCTTCCAAAGCTGATGGTCAACCATCACCCCTTCTAAACAATATCATCTGACCTTATCCATCTGTTAATAACATCAAGAATGCTATTTCCTTGATTCTTGATCGCGAAAAGGTCCAATATTTGAATTGGGTTGAGCTTTTTGAGACACATGCTCATGTTTTTAATGTCTTAGATCACATCTATCCCACTTTCACTCGTCCAACAGATATCTCTGAGAGTATGTGGAAGCATTGGATTCTATTGTCAAACAGTAGATTTACGGTTCAATCTCCTTTGATCTCCTTTAGACAGTTCTCTGTCGTGGTGATTCTGCACAACATATCTGGAACAAAGTCAAGGGTATTTTTTCAGGATAACAAAGCTACCAGGGTGGTCTGTCTTGAAAATTAATTTACTTCATTCCCTACACTAATTTGTTTTGAATGTTTCTTCATATTATTAGAAATCGAAAACTTTAAAAGATCAACTGGCCAATATTAATCATCCCATCTCCGAACAACGATTGGTATTATGTCTTGTTTCTGGTCTCATTAACACAGATTATGATGTTGTGGCTACTATGATTAAACAGAAAAAGCCTCTCCTAACTTTTGAATCAGCTCGTTCGCATCTCATCCTTGCAGAAACTCGATGGGCTAATGATTCTAGTCCACAAAATTCCACTTTTATTGTGCATAATCCACCACCGCCACAAAATTCCACAAACGGCCAATCTTCTCAACCACCACAACACCACTAGCAGAGTTCCGGCACTGGCGGCGGTGGCGGTCGTGATCGAGGGAGTGGCGGTAAACCTGGCGAGGCAGGGGTCGTGGTCGCAGGTCATCACAGCGACAACAGGGGTGTGATTCTTAATAATTCACTCCTACGTTTACACAACCCTCCCCAAATTCGAAGTGAGTCAGCTCATCACCAGCAGCATGGCATGCTCCTACACCTACTTCTTCAAGTTGGGCCCAAGCTCCCACCCCTTACCCTCAACAAGTCCAATACGGTACACAACAACATGTTCGGCCTCTTCCTAATTCCATATAGGCCTGGCCCACATCCAACCATACCCCAAGCTCCACCACATGCCTATTATTCCTCTTACCTAGATTATGGGCCTACCATGACTCCTATTAATTTGGCAAATTCATTCTCTACAATGACTTTGCCCATGGGTAACTCTTGGTACATGGATTCCGGTGCCAGTGCTCATATGACCAATTCATCAGGTATTCTCATGCCTTTTATCAAATTTAAGAACTAATAATCATATTTTAGTTGGTAATGGTCATCGCATTCCTATTATGGGTTTCGGTTCTTCCATCCTCCCTTACACAAAATCTCTCTCAGCCCTTCGTGATGTGTTCTTAGCTCCACAAATTATAAAGAACCTTATTTCAGTCCAAAAATTTACAGTTGATAATAATGCATCCATAGAATTTGATACTTATGTTTTTTCGGTGAAGGACCCTCGCACGGGTAATATTATAGCAAGATGCAATAGTTCAAGGGAGCTATATCCTGTCACCACTTCACCGTCCACATGTGTAGCTATCGCCCTCATGGCTTCTTCCTCAACAACCTGGCATAGTCGTCTAGGCCCAGCCTCTCAAGTAGTAAGATTTTAGGTCTAGAGATTTAATACAGTGTAATAAGGCACATACTTCCGAATTTTGCAATTCTTGTCAAGTCGGAAAACATCTTCGTTTGCCGTTTCATAGTTCTAATACCACTCGTTCTGCTTTTGATGATTTATGGACCTCTCCTATTCGTAGTTCTCACGATCATAAATACTATTATTTATTCTTCTTGGACGATTTTACCCATTTTGTGTGGACTATATCTTTAAATTTCAAATCTGAAGTTTATCATTCTTTCATTAATTTCCGCCAATATGTCCAAACACAATTTGAACGTCCTATTAGATTTTTTTCGATGTGATCATGGGAGGGAATTTGATAGCACACCATTTAAATTATTTTGTGTAAACAATGGTATAATTTTCCGATTTTCATGTCCACACACCTCTTTTCAAAATGGTGAAGCTGAACGGATGATTGAAACTTTGAATAATATGTCTTGCACCATGTTATGTCATGCCTCTGTTCCTCCATAATATTGGGTTCAATCTCTTGAAACGACCACTTATCTTATCAATCTCTTACCTACTAAGGCTCTTTAAAATCTCACTCCTGCTGAAGTGTTATTTCTTATCACCTCTTCTAATGACCATATTCAGATTTTTTGGTTTCTCTCTTTTTCAAATTTAATGGCCACAACTCCACATAAGTTAGCTCCCAGATGTACTCCCTGTGTTTTCCTTGGTTATCCATCAAATCATCGGGGTACAAATGTCTTGATCTTGCCACACATAAAATATCAATTTTCCATCATGTTACTTTTGACGAACATACCTTTTCTTTTTCGAAATTGGGATTCCTTGGTCCACCTGCATATTCCTTTTGATATGATGATGGTCCCAACCCCTTATTATCTCCTCGTGTCCATCATCTCTTAGCCCAAGGCCCACAATCTATTCCACCCACTAGCCACGTGTCGCAGCAAGCCCACACTTCCACACACCAAAACACCATGCACCATTATCCATCTGATGATGTGTCCTCCCAGCTAGGCCCACATACAGCCCAACGTGTTACCTCTTCCTCTCCCCGGCGCGCTTCAACACCTTACCTGATACAGTACCTAGGCCCACACGCAAAATATGCCTCGGTATAGCCCTCCCGCGCTCCGTGTGCTACCTCCCATCCGGCCCACCTGTCCACCCCCTTAACCCCTCATCCATGCAAACACGCTCAAAAGCGGGTACTATCTAACCAAATCCGAAAATTGGCTTAACTATTTCTCCCCCCACTATTCCTCTCTATCGTTAATCTCTCCCAAAGTCTCACAAAATAGCCTTGACTGTTCCTAATTGGAATGCGGCGATGAATGATGAATATAATGCTTCAATTAATATATGGACATGGTATATGGGTAATACTCAAGTGTGCTAACGGACAGGTACAATGGCCGATAGTAGAATTCTGAGACGTGAGCTCGCAATAAAAAAGTTAAATATCCTATACTTAACGACCGGGACTGCCGTCGCGGCCACCGAAGAGGACAAATCAAAGGGAATCTTCCCTCTGACAGATTCACTACAACCATACACGTGTCAAAGAATCACCTATCCTAACAGATGAATAGTACGCCTATAAATAGCTGAACAGTACTATTCATGCAGGTACATTCTCTTTCATACTAAAAATAGCTTATCTCTCTCTCTAAACTTTCTCTCTCTATATTCCTATTGGGCACTAGCTAACTTGAGCGTCGGAGGGGGTTTCCTTACAACCACCCCGAGGGTAGCTCACGTTTGTTATCTTGCAGATCACCCGTCACGGATATCCCCTTTTATTGTCGGACACTCCTTAGGTCCGTCACTGTTTCCAATACAGAAACAATTTGGCGCTAGAAGGAGAGGTACTTCCTATCCTTTTAAGGTCGCAGTCATGTGTGATACAAACAACAATTTTGTTCACAGTCCCCAGGAACATGATGTCGGTCAGACTTCCTCTCATGGAGCCCACAGTTCCATTACCGGACACCAGGGAGCGAAGAGCAGACTCCAAATGGCAATGTAACATTCAACCTGGCTCAGCTGAGTCAGTTCTCTCCTGAGCAGTTGAAAACTGTGGCATCCTTCATTCAGATTCTAACAGGTAACCCTTAATAGAACACTCCTCCTACTCAGCAGATTGGCGGAACCCGTAAGCGACCACTAGCCACGGCCGTAGGAACGCCGACGGTACTCCGCTCCGAAAGATGCAGTCCCTAGGCAAAGATGGACGTGAGATGGAGAAGAGGATAAACCGATCTGACTATGAAGAAGCAATATTGGAGACAGAAGAGTTATACCATTCTGGAGAAGAGGAGACTTAAGGTTACTGCCGCCGTGAGTACATCGCCACCGGTGCTAGTAACTACTAGGCAGGAGGTCACCTTCTTATCAAACCGAAACTCTCTCCTTTCACCTCATAGATACTAAACCATCCCATGATGAGAATCAAGATGCCGTCCTCTATGTATGACGGCACGTCCGATCCAGATGATCATGTGGCGGCCTATGAAGGTCACATGTTCCTGTACACGCAGGTGGACGCCATCTGGTGTAAGGTCTTCCCGTACACACTGACCGGGATAGCTCAGACATGGTTTAAGAGTCTCAAACCAGGTAGCATCTCTAGCTTCTCCCAGTTATCATCTACATTCAGTAGACACTTTGTAAGCAATAGGCGCCATGAGCGTACTACTGGAGAGTTGCTTTCTGTTAAGCAAGGTGCCAACGAAAGTCTGAGAGACTATATTGGTCGTTTCAATGTTGAAGCGGTCTCGATACCTAGACTATAGCAAGATGTGGCCGTGTTAGCCTGGATGACAGTGCTTAAGGAAGGATCGCCATTTCGGAACTACCTGGGCCGGAAGTCTTATACATCCCTGGGTCCAGTCCTTGGCAAGGCAAATGACTATATCAGGGGAAAAGAATTCGACAAGGCAGTAAGCAACCGTGAATCAGATAAGAAGGAGGATAAGCAGAAAAAAGAGAAGGGTCGCGAGAGTGACCGCGGCCAAGATGAAAGAAGACAGGAATCAAATATGGTCAAAAGAGGGAATGACCGAGAAAGAGAGAACGAAAGATATGACCGCGACAGAAGGGACCGCGAAAAAAGCGACCGAGAAGTGGGTGAACGCAAGGAGAGATTCGATGCGTATACTCAGCTCACCACCTCGAGAAGCCAAATCTTTTTTGAAGAAGAAAGATAGTGACAAATGGCAGCGTCCGAAACACATATTCCATAAGAACAGAGATAAAAGTAAATGGTGTGATTTCCACGGGGATCACGGCCACCTGACTGAGGATTGCCGGTATCTAAAAGATAATTTGGAGGATTTGATAAGAAGAGGGTACTTCATCCTGTACAAAGCTCAGACCAAAGAAGGAGATTTGGTAAAGCTAGCAAACGTAATGTCCAGTCTCGGATCAGCGAAATCCATGTTATCAGCGGCGGTCCCATCCATGGAGTAAGTATAAATGGGGCAAAGGCAAGCTTGAAAGAATTCAGGCATCATGTCAACTTTAATGAAAGGCTACCATGGAAGAAGCCGCCAACAATGCCAACAATGTCGTTCACTCTGGAGGACGCTAAACATGTCGTTTATCCCCATGACGACCCTTTAGTAGTAACTCTGAAGATCTCAAACTACCTGGTCCACAGAATTTCGGTGGATGGAGGCAGCTCCGTAAACATCCTATATTTATCAACATTTGAAAAGCTAATGATCGGCTGGGAGTATTTGAAGCCAGTTAGGTACCCAGTCATTGGGTTCACAGGGGCGTCAGTGGTACCAGAAGGATTAATTTCGCTCCCGGTGCGCATTGGAGAAAGTGACGCAGCTAGAGACGTCATGGCTGAATTTCTGGTGGTGGATGTCCCGGGAGCATACAACGCCATCATAGGACGCCCTTTCATTCATGACGTCCAAGGAGTCGTCTCAACTTATCATCTGACGATGTTGTATGTCTCCAATGGCGGAATTACGTCAAGACTAAAGGGTAACCAGGAGGAGGTCTTATTATCTAACGGCACTAAAGCAGCCCGCCAGGCGGTTCCCAGTAGAAAATCATGACCCGCCATCAAGGAAGCAAAGAAGAGCTTAGAGGAAGGCCCAAGCTGAGGATAAGGAAAACAATGAAACAGACGAAGTAGAAACAGTCCAGAAGGGTAAAGCAATCCCACTAGAAGATCTAGAGTCCCGGCCAGAAGATAAGCCGAGACCAAAGCTAGATAGTGAAACTAGGCAGGAAATGCTGGAAGATGATCCTGCTAGAGCGGTCGCTGTCGGGATGGATATGGACCCAGAGGTCAGGATCAACCTGGTGACTCTCCTTTGAGAAAATGCTGACGTATTCGCATTCTCGGCAGATGAGATGCCGGGAATAAACCCGACCGTGATTGTTCATCGTCTAAACATCGACAGCGCAGTACGCCCAGTAAATCAGAAGAAAAGGGCTTTCTCGAGCGAGAAGAAAAAAGCAATCAAAGAAGAGGTGGATAAATTGATAGCGGCCGATTTCATTGAACCATGCGATTATCCGCAATGGCTCACAAACGTGGTAATGGTGAAAAAAGCCAACGGATAATGGCGCATGTGTGTTGACTTCACAAACTTGAATAGAGCATGCCCTAAAGATTGCTACCCTCTGCCAAGGATAGACCAGCTAGTAGACTCCACTAGTGGGCATGCCTTACTAAGCTTTATGGACGCGTTCTCGGGGTATCATCAGATTAGTCTACTAAAGGAGGACATGAAGAACATCATTTATTACAGATGTAGGAGTATACAATTACGAAGCAATGCCTTTCGGCTTGAGAAATGCCGGCGCAACGTATCAGAAGTTGGTCGACAAGGTCTTCGCGGACCAGAAAGGACGCAACATAGAAGTATATGTGGATGATTCCATAGTGAAAAGTAAGACTGACCGCGAGCACCTGGCGGACATAGAGGAAACGTTCGGCACGCTGAGAAAATACAAAATGAAATTAAACTTAAAGAAAAGTGTGTCTTTGGGGTAAGAGCGGGAAAGTTCTTAAGGTTTATGGTCAGCAAAAGGGGCATTGATGCGAACCCGGACAAAGTTCAAGCAATCATGAATCTACCGGAGCCAAAAGGGGTCAAGGGCATCCAGAGATTGACGGGAAGAATGGCCGCCTTGACAAGATTCATCTCAAAATCAGCCGACAAGGCTCTGCCATTTTTTGCGTTGTTAAGAGGAAATAAGAACTTTGAATGGGGAGAAGAGCAGAGTAAAGCCTTCTTAGCTGTCAAAGAGCATCCGACGAAACTGCCAACAATACCAAGGCCTGAGACCGGACATAGATTGCAGTTATACATCTCGGCTTCGCCTAAAACCATAGCGCGACATTGTTAGTGGAAAAAGAGAAGCAGCAGCATCCCATATACTTTGTCAGCCACATCCTTAACGGCCTGGAAAGCCGCTACCAGTTGATTGAGAAAATGGCGTTAGCAGTCGTCATAGCGGCCAGAAATCTTAGACCCTACTTTGATTGTCATCCAATCCAGGTACTAACAAATCAACCGCTAGAAAAAGCGCTGCAAAGGATGCATACCTCAGGGCGTTTGCTGAAATGGGCAACAAATCAGAGTATGATATTCAGTATAGACTGCGAACGACAATAAAGGCCCAGGCGTTAGTGGATTTTATAACAGAAGCATATGAAGAGGAAGAGATGGAAGAAAAAGAATCATGGCTGCTTGAGGTTGGTGGGTCTTCGGCTGCGAGTGGAGCAGGTGCCGGGATCGTGATAACCAGCCCAGAAGGAAACGTATTTGAATATGCGATTAAATTGACATTCCTAGCCTCAAACAATGAGTCAGAATACGAAGCAGCCATTGCCGGACTGAGGATGTGCATAGCAGCCGGAGCGAAGAATGTCCGTTTGAAAACAGATTCACAGTTGGTTAGCGGCCAAGTTAGAGGAAAATTTGAGGCCCGGGAGGCCAATATGATAAAGTATGTGGAAAAAGCTTGAGAAGTAATATCTCAACTAGAGCAATTTGAGGTGGAGGCTATTCCAAGGGCCGAGAATACAAAGGCGGACGCTGTCAAAGCTCGCCAGTTCGGACTCCATTAGTGTCGAAGGAATGGTAGTTATATATTTACGTCCTAAGAGAAAATAGCATCACTCAAACAGCAGTCGTTGTTAACAGCATAAACCAGCAAGGGGAGTGGTTCACAGAAATAGTGGAATACAAGCTGACGGGGGCGCTCCCGACCGATCCTATGTCTGCTAAGAAGCTGCGAAAACAGGCAAATTGGTACGTGATGTATCAGAACGAGTTGTACAAGAAATCATTTAGCTTGCCGTTATTAAAATATGCAACGGCTGCTGAGGCCGTGAAAATAATGGAAGAGATACATGAAGGAATTTGTGGAAACCACATTGGGGGAAAAGCACTAGCCCTGAAGGCGCTGAGAGTTGGGTTCTATTGGCCTAGCATGCCAGCAGATGCACAGAGCTATGTGAAGAAGTGTGATAAGTGCCAGAAATTTGCTCCCGTGATAAATAGACCTGCAAATGACTTACAGCCAATTCTATGCCCAATACCGTTCGCTCAATGGGGAATGGATATCTTGGGGCCATTCACCACTGCGACGGGAGGCAGACGCTTCCTTATCATGGGACTTGACTATTTTACAAAATGGATAGAAGCAGAGCCGACAGCAAAGATAAAGGCAAACCAGATAAAGAAATTTATCTGGCAGAACATCATGACTAGATTTGGCATCCCGACAACAATCATTTTCGATCACGGGGTTTATTTTGACTGTCGGCCCATCCAAGCTTTTCTCACGGACTTCTGGGTTAAGTTCGCCTATTCAGCAGTATGTCATCCACAGAGTAACGGCCAAGCAGAGGCCGCTAACAAACATAGTCTAAATGCTCTGAAGAAGAAATTGGATGAGTTCAAGGGGAAAGGGGCCGAGATGGTGCCGGCCGTCTTGTGGGCAAACAGAAAAATAGAAAAAGAAGCAACAGGGGAAGGCCCTTTCAGGTTGGCCTTTGGTATAGAAGAAGTGTTGCTAGTGGAAGTAGGGTTACCCACTTATCGGATTGAACATCAAATCCTAGAAAAGAATGATTAAGCATTGAAGGAAAATTTAGACTTCTTGCCCGAGGTAAGATTGAGGGCAGAGCTAAGGGCAGCAGTGTACAAGGACAGGATTAGCAAAGCATATATTAAAAGGGTCCTGGAAAGGCCGCTAACGGAAGGTGACCTAGTCTTACGAAGAACAGCCGCCACCGGTAAAGCGCATGCTGAGGGAAAGTTAACCGCAAACTGGGAAGGACCATATATTGTTGCTCGGAAGATCGGTCCCGGCTCCTTTATCCTCAAAGGAATGGATGGAAAAGAGCTTAGAAACTGCTAGAATGCTGATATTCTGAAGAAGTATTATGTTTAATTAGGCAGAATGAAATGGGCCGTGAGCCTCTGTTAAAATTACATAAATAATATAACCTTTGCCAACGTTTCGCGAAAAACCTCTCTTTATTTTTGTATGTTGTTTAACAGCGGCCAAATAACAGGCTCAAAAACGATTAAGGCCATATGACAGGTCCACAAACGCAAAGCCATATGACAGGCATCATTGAGCTAAGCAGCCATATAACATGCTAATAGAGCTAGCAGCCATATAACAGGCAAAATAAAAGCTAGCAGCCATATAACAGCAAAATAAAAACTAGCAGCCATATAACAGGCAAAATAAAAGCTAGCGGCCATATAACAGGCAAATAGAGTTAGCAGCCATATAATAGGCAAAATAAAGCTAGCGGCCATATGACAGGCCTTGGATAATAGAGGTTGCGAGCAGTAAATGTTCTAAGGCAATCATTGTTGACGGAGAACCCCAATTCAAAAGTAAAAAGTGAATCATAAATTACTGGCATGGCGGCCAACTACAAACAAAAATAGGGAGCCACTCAAAACAAGGCACTTATGAATTCAATATCAATATTCAAGTTAAAATGTTTAAATGCCATCGAAAGGCTGAAAACTAAAAGCAGCTATTATAAACTATTGGAAGCTATAGAAGATGTTGAAGATGACCGCCAAAGTTTTCAGGAAGGAGGCACCCCATCTTCAGCAACCGGCAGGAAGTTGGCGAAAACCTCCTCGGAATAGATGAAAGGTTCATCCGCTAAGGGACGCAGATGATCACCTTCGACAAAAGCGGTCTCCATTTGCTCCCACTAAAAATCCGGATGGGAATGGCAGACACATCTCTTGGCGGCCACCCATCCGCCATCGTACCGTTCGCCTAGAAGCCCGATAAATTCCTCGGACTTCTTGAAATCGGCCAAAGCAGTGCGGCCGACTTCAGCCTTGGCATCTTCTAGAATAGCAGTCATCTCGTCCCTCGCCGTCTTGAGGGCAAGCTCGAAGTCCTGGTTCTTGGTCTTGACGTCCTCAAGCTCTTTGGCTTTCAGGCGTAGCTCCGCCAGCTCCTTGTCGGCCTCCGCCTTGGCCGTCTTCTCAGTCTTCAGATCAGCTCGCAGCTGAGTGACTTGAGATAGAGCGCCATCCCGGACAGCCTCCAAGCCCTTAATGACCACGTGGGCATTCTTGGCTACACGCTGATACTCAATATATTGAGTTATCAACTCCAAAGCAGAGTTGCCAGCCTACAAAATAAGGGGAAAGAAAAGGTAAAAAAAAAAAAAAAAGAAGAAGAAAAGGGCGAAAGAGATGCTTACCACAGCAAGGTCGTGAGCTAGCTGAGCAGCAGGTGCCACCAACTTTTCCGCAGGCCGGTCAATTAGCAATTGGAGCCCTTTCAGAAGACGGTACCCCAGAGTGCCGCATTCGCGGGTATGTCCGTGAAGAGAGACTCATCCTCCCTCACATCCAAAGCTGGCCTAAATTGTTGGCCAGGAGTCGTTGGAGGGTGAGAGAGAGCGGCCTTGACATAGGCATAAAGGGGGACATCATTCGTCTCTACCCACTCTTGGGCCCGGGAATAAATTCCCTGGACCAAGGTCCGAGAGGAAACTCGGAACACTGAGAATTTCATAGATTCTCTGGCGTGTAGAAGAGCCAGACCCCAATGCCGTCCCCATACTGTTGGGATGAGGTGGAGACGACCGGCGGGCTTCCAGAGCCGATTCCTGGACACGAGAGGCTAAGGCATTCTGAACGTCGTTAGCGGCCACCTCCATGGAGTCAACCTCCACAAATTGACGTTTCTAGGGGCCCTCAGCTTGAGGCTCCCGGGGACGCTTGCGGTACATGCTAACGCTACCCCTGTTGATGGGGACTTGGACGGTAGAACGAGATGGAATGTGCTCCCCCCGGTCGGGATCCCAAACTTGAATTCGCTCGGCACGGCGAGCCGTCCTCCCAGCCGTATGAGCCCCGCGACCGGCATTCCGGTCAGCGCCTCGCGGACCTCCAGTCAGTCCGTGGACGGTGTCATAGTCGAACACAGGCTCTTCAGGAGTCTTAGACATCGGACGCAACTGCTCATCTAATCCCAACTCCTCCAGGTCCAAGCTGACTTCACCTAAAAAGAAATTAAGTAAAGTGATAATTATGTCAGCAAATAGCAGGGAAGCAAGAAAAGAAAAATGAAAAATTCCAAAGGACCGTGTCGGACCAAGAGTCATATTACACACCTTCTGGGTGAGTCCGGCATAGAAAAAGAGCGGACAAAGGATCATAGCCAAGAATGTACTTGGCATGAGGAAGCCAAGTGCAAGGGACTCGCGCCTCGGTCTTGCGCCCTCGACGGCCGCTTCCTCCGACTCAAAGTAATCAAAGGCTTCCTGCTCAGCCTCGGACAGATCATAGGAGGGCACATCTTCCATCTTGGAGTAAGGTTGGTAAAATGCCGCTGGAGAGGAAAGTTGTCCGGGACCGTGAGCTAATAGAAGGCTCCCTGCCAACCTTTTAGGCCACTCATCTTCGGATAAACGGTCATTTTGTCCTTGACCGTCATCAGGGACCACCAACCCTTCTCGGCAGAGCCGTTCCGTCTCAGCTAGTGAAGACGCCGGAAGAGGTTAAGAGTCTCGGGAAAGCCTAAATAACGGCAAACCCAGACGTAGGCAATGATATTGCTCACCGCCAAGGGAGTGAGTTGAGCAAGACAAACGTTGAAGGCCTGCAGAATCTTTACTAAGACCAAATGCAATCCAAATTCCAAGTGATGGGCATACACAGCCACATGCCCTGCCGGACAGTCGATTATTGTCGATCCTACGACCGGGATCACCAAATTATACTCGGGTGGAAATCCATATAACTTCTAGGCCACCTCACAGTAAGTTAGCTCCAAAGCAGCCGCCCGCCAGCCTTTGCAGATGACAACATTCTTAGGACCAGAGCTATAGTCTATGGGCAACCATATTCCGGAATGAAGAAAGTCATCACGGTCCGGAATAGGTTTTGGACGAGAGGAAAAAGGCATACTAAAACTGTAACTGCCCGCACTTCCGAGCTGCTAGCTAATCACACTTAAGATACGCTAATTACAATTAACGTTTATTAACCTCGAATTATCTTCACTTGCAGCGGAAAAATAACCTATAAACGATCCTGGGAGCTGTGGGTTATGGGCCCACAACAGTCATCCTCAAAAACCACATAACATATTACATAATACTTTGCTCGACTTCCAAAGCAATATAATAATTTATTCACAATTAAGGATATATAATCCTAAATACAACCTCTGAACCATTACATCTAATTATAACTTGATAACTAATTCTTCCTTTTACTCCATTCCGCTTTCCACATTCGAACCTGCAAGATCACTAACAATGAACTCTGCCCCCACCAGGACAGGTTCCAAGAACAAAATCAGGAAAACTGAGTACACACTGTCCAACCAGAACATCTTTTCAGTGGCTTGAAAACGTATTTATAGATGTAAGCTTATCTTATGAAACAATTGAAATCAAGATTTTACGATACATTAGTAATCAAAATACATCGAAATCATAAATTAGAAAGTATATAATAGATATTTGAACACAGTTTGTAATGCTACTTCCATAGAGCTAATACGATCTTCCAAAGTCAACCCTAACATACTTTACGTTAATAAATCCCTCCCTCTTCTGTGGATCATACACAAAACATTTATTCCATAAGATCCAAAAACCTTTAATTCATATGCATATCATAGTTAACTCCTGCATAGATTCCTAACAAGTTCCTTGATAATCATTTCCAGAATCGGCGCATGAACTCTATAACTTGGTGAGTAAAACATCATTTCAGAAAACTAAAGTTTGAAATATCTTTCCACAAAACCATTCGAATACTCAAATACATATCCTATTTTTCTTTCAATATTATACTGGGAAGAGAACACGAATAGAGTTGCCTTACAGGCAAATTCTCTAAGCTTTTTACAAGGGACGTCTCCCTCTTCCATTTTGTACTGCTTGCAAGACTTTTAGGTCATGACCCCACATAAGGACAATACCGCTCAGAGCAATACCCGCTCCAGAGCAATACCCCTCTAACACATAATGAGCAAACTCGCTCTACGAATGTTGTTCTCACTGCTTTAGCAGCTTCTTCCCCTCATAAAAACAGAATCAAATATATATTCAATTTTCGAAAATTCAGATTCATAAATCTCAAATTCTCATAAAGAATACTTTCGGGTATTATATACCCAAATTAAATTGCTTGCATAATATAATCGAGTTTCCAGTAACTTGGTATAAAGCAGCCTTTTATAAAATTCTTGGCTAAATTCCTTTCAAATACAGACTTTAAAGAAACTATGTTTTAATTCCACAAAGGATTCTCCAAAACAAAACATTGAGTATACAAAGATCATAACTCCAAATTAGAGTTTCTATTCTATATAAACTTTATATCCAAGACACAAATGTTCTTCATGCAGAATAACCTTTCCATTTAATCTTAGCAACCCATCAAACTCACAACCATCTCCAACATATAATTTCTATCTTACAAAATCCATTTTCAAGGATTCGGAATTCTCCAAAGACTACCTTTGAATAATGTGATATATCTTTTAGTCCGTAATTTTTTCTTCTCCCAAAACACATTCAGAAAGCTTATTATAACTTTACAGATGCATATTAAATTTAAATCCCAATAATTTATTGTCGCCTCCAATAGTATCATAAATTCCCAGCGTATAACCAAAGTTTCTTCAAGAAGGTGCTTCTAAATACTATAATTTAATTATAACCTGGACTTCTTCCCCTTGCACACACATAACACGATATTTAGTTTATGAACTTAGAAACTCTCATTCCCCAAAGCCGAAGGATAAAATCCTCAAAATTTATATCGGAGAACTCCTTCCTTTGAAGACTTATATTATAGTCATAATGAGTCGCATCACAAACATCTATCTATAATTTACATACATAATCTAAATTCATAATATCTCTAATAGATATATCGATTATACTTGATATCTTATTCTAGAACCAAATCCATTTATAACTTACACGTGCTTGAAATAATTCATACGCCTACTTCAGTGAAAACATAAAACATAACTTATAGCCAATATAACTTAACCTGCGATTTAATTCTAACTTTGTCTTAAAACTCATAAACATGTATTTCACAAAGCATATAGTACACAAATCACATTTTTAATACAACATAAGTTTAACTTATGAAAACATATCAAGATCAACTTATATAGTTTATATGATCAATCGAAATATCAATAATATATTTGGAAAGTGGAAGGACATGTGTGTACCTCTTTCATTTCCCCAAAGAACGCTCAATTCCATTATAATCTTCAAGAGTCCAACATCGCTAAATTCTTTATCGATCTCCAACAATCACCTCACAACAATATGAACAACAATTAACATCCTTACTACCAAATAGCTAGATAAAGAAGTTAACTTTCTCATACCTTCTAACCTCTTTCATGAACTACCCACGATTCCTTATTTATAAACCATTCTACTTATCCAATTCACTATATCAATCTCTAACTCCAATTAACCTCATTCTAATTCACAGATGATACTATCAAACAACATGGCTTATGATAATTTGATTTCATAAACTAACTTAAGAAATATAAATACAATTTATAACCTCAATCCAACCCATTAAATAAATAAGAAAGATTTAATCTTTAAGTTGAACAAACTTTTATCATATCTGATTTTCGTAACAAGATTAAGAACTAAATTTATTGACAAAACTAATTTATCACTGATATTCAAATTGTTGTTTTCAAAATCTGAAACTAACGAGACTAAATTATAAACTCAGCATACTTATACTTGTTCATAATTCGAAGAGATAAAACAAAGGATGATATAACTTCCAATCTTAAGTAAAAATAATTTACATTTGTTTCTCTTATATATCAAAAGAATAAAAAAAAACAAGAACTCAATTTCAGAACTATATTAAAATTGACGATAATTGAAATCAGAAAATTACCGATCTCACAGTAGGAATGACAAAACGGTGCAAAATCACCAGTAGAACAACGGCGACGTCACACATGCAGCGGCATCAGCACCGCCTAAACGAA
Organism: Beta vulgaris subsp. vulgaris; assembly: GCF_026745355.1. Taxonomy (NCBI): domain Eukaryota; kingdom Viridiplantae; phylum Streptophyta; class Magnoliopsida; order Caryophyllales; family Amaranthaceae; genus Beta; species Beta vulgaris. The sequence continues at coordinate 12,817,875 of NC_079209.1, forward strand.
TCAGAGGAAAGAGAAAGAACACTTGACCATAACAATGCTGAAGAGAAGATGAAGCAAAACAGCAACAACAACATACTACAGCAACAGATCAGAGGAGAGAGAAAATTCGCCAGCAGCATTAACGAAGCAGATGATGCAACAACGGCGGCAGCTCGCCGACGAGGAACATCGAAACAGTAGTAGCACCGAACAGAAGCAGAGGAAAGAGAAAGACAGAACGGTGGGGAGGCAACCCAACAACAACCGTAACAGCGCCGACACACCGGAGAAACGCCAAGAAAAAAAAAAATTTGGGTAAGAAGGAACCACTGATCTGAGATGCGAGAGAAGTGAGAGAGAAAGAAATATTGTGGGCTTTGGGGTTTCATATTCACTGAATTCTCTCAATATCTTTGGGGTCATGTTGTTTGAGGAATGACAACAAAGGTGTAATGTGGCAATTCCCACTAAAGCCACGTAAAAATGAATTGATGAAATTTTTTATTTATTTATTTATTTTTAGCTCAATTTGTTCATTTCCATAAAATACACCCACAAAGATCTAATTGTATTTAAAATAATAATTCTCAAATAATAATCCTTTTTTTATTTTACTATTAAAACTTAGTTAAAGCAATAAACATAATCACTTTATTTAAAACACGCTAAAAAATACGGGCTGTTACAAAAACTCTCGCCTATAGCAATTTTGTTGGGACGGGAAGCCTGATCTCGACCAAATGTAGAGGGGGTGGCATCGGTCTCCATGCTGGTGATAGAGTCACTATCAGAACCTAAATCAACAACAAAAGGAGGATGAGAAGGGACCGACTCGCGGGCAAGACGGTCAAAAACACTAGCGTCTGTTACAACCCCAGCATCGGCCAAACTTTCTAACCAAGCATGCTCCCTTAAAGGCTCAACATCTAGGCCGGGAACAGCATCAGGAGGAGGATGTTTAAGGGTCCTGCGGGCTAGAATTTTGTGCCTGAGCTCCTTAAGGGTTTGATTATCACCGCTCATCCTGGCGGTCAGTAATTGGGTAGTCAAGTTTGCCCGTTCAGGAGTAGAGAGGTCGTGAAGAAATTTCGACCTAAGTTCCCTATTCATGTCGGCTGTAAGAGGAAGATCAGACAAAAGACGAGTTCTTCCATCCCTAGGGCTAGAAACTGACGAACTTTATTTGTCCGCCATCAAGGGAAGGGGAAGAGGGTTCACTTTCAGTCACAAAATTGCTACCTAAAGAGTTTTGGCTATCTGATTGGTCCGACATGATCCCACGGAAGAAAAAATAGCAAGAAACTAACGATTTAAAAGAAAGGGTACCTGAGTGAGAATTCGCCTGAAAATGTGAAGCTAGAACCTCGAAATATACCCAAGAGTGCTCCACAAACAAGAGTTTCGCCGGAAAAAGTGTTGCAACAGGTTCGAAGAAACCTCGAAATAAAACCCAGAAGATAAATCGAAAATTGCAAGAATTCCTCCGATGAAAAGGAAGGAAATAAGAAAAAGTAACGTTTTTTAGCAAAACAGGGGCGAAAGAAGTGTTCTTTAACCACTAAATAACAAGTTTGAGGGTCGCAAGAAAGCAAGGAAACCAGAGAAAGTGTCTGAAGGAAGGAGAAGAAGTTGGGTAAAAAATGAAAAGAAAAGGGATTTCGCTTTTAAATATCAGAGTAAGCGGTTGAGATTAAAAAATGCATCAACTGCTCTTGAAGATTAGCGACAAGTGTCACCCGCATAACATACCCTAATAAAAACAGAGGAAAAAACGAGCGGGATTCCAGAGTTCGTAATGATTACACTTTTCGAAATCAACAACTCACCCCAGGTCAACACGTGCCAATATCGAAGACCTGACTAAAGGACATGCAAAATTCGCTCACGTCATCAGAGTAAACATCCATGACGGCCACGACCGCCAGAGATGCTGGCGGGATAGTTTTATGGGTAATACCCAAGTGTGCTAACGAACAGGTACAATGGCCGATAGCAGAAGTCTGAGACGTGAGCTCGCAGCAAACAAGTTAAATATCCTATACTTAAGGACCGGGACTGCCGTCGCGGCCACGGAAGAAGACAAATCAAAGGGAATCTTCCCTCTGACAGATTCACTACAGCCATACATGTGTCAAAGGATCACCTATCATGTTAGATGAATAGTACGCCTATAAATAGCTGAGTAGTACTATTCTTGCAGGTATATTCTCTTTCATACTAAAAATAGCTTATCTCTCTCTCTAAACTTTCTCTCTCTATATTCCTATCGGGCACTAGCTGACTTGAGCGTTGGAGGGGGTTTCCTCACAACCACCCCGAGGGTAGCTCACGTTTGTTATCTTGCAGATCACCCCTCATGGATATCCCCTTTTATTGTCGGACACTCCTTGGGTCCGTCACTGTTTCCAATACCGGAACACATGGGAATTAGTACATAGGCCTATGGGGTTGAATATTATATGTGGATTTATACTCACAAAAAAAATGATCAAGGTGACCTTCAAAGGCACAAAGCTCGTCTTATTTGTGATGACAGGTCTCATGATGTTGGTGTGTATTGTGATGAAACTTATAGTCCAGTTGTTCGTCCGACTACTATCCAGACAGTACTGGCGATAGTTGTGGCTAGAGGTGGCAATTTGGCGGGTCAAAACGGGACCAGCCCTAAATCGGCCTCACAAGGGCACTAACCGGGACATATTCCTCAAAAAAAAAGGACTGAACCGGCCCGTAACCAGTGGAGATGGCAGTTTTGGGTGGGTTAGATTGTTGGGGAAAGTAACCGACACAAACCACCCCTTAAACCGGACCGTGAACCGTGATTGACAGCGGGTTGGATCGTCTGAGAACTGTAGGCTGAATCGCACACATAAACCGGCGCTGGATCGCCCACGAAACTATCGATGAACAGCCTTGTAAACCGTAGCTGAACAGAAATCGCCGCAAAATCGTGGATGAGGCGCTCCTGGAACCGCACTCGTAACTGCATTCGAACCTACTCAAAATCGTAGATGAACCGCCCCTTGAATTCTTACGCGTAAATTGGCCAAACTCCAACAATAGCAGTGTTGCGTTAGTGGTTCCTTGAATTCGCAGTAGAACTAAAGAAGGGAGGGAAGAAAAATGAAAAAGGAAAATACAGGAGAGAGAGTGAGAGAAAAGGAGATGTTAAAAGTAAAATGTAAATAAAATATTATTATTTGTATAAACTTTTATGTACAATGTTGTATCCTCTAGCTTGCTATCAAATCGGAAAAGAAGCAACAATGCTTCACTATTCAATTTTTATCATTTCTATGGTGCAATAGCATGGGTTGCTAGTCATGAATTAGCTTTCTATCCTTTTCGAGTACTGCATTTGCATTTTTTTTAGCTTTTACTCCCCATTTGATAAGATCAAACGGATCAATTATCATCCATCTACTCTTTTTTTTTGTGGTGAACAATGCAACTAGATTAAGTGATAGAGTTATATAAGGTCTTACAATCCTCAAGATATACTTGCATACAAACTAAGGGGATGGGGAAAAGTCCTAGTTACAACACTACTAATATCTGAATGTCTACTAGTCTTGGCTAATACATCCGCCACCTTGTTGAGACTTCGACCACAATGTTTAAGCGTGACTCCCGGGAGCTTGTCTTCAAATTTCTGCATGCACGAATTATACTCAAGTTTTTATCAGTAATATTCACATCAGCGCAAATACAATTTATAGCTCCCATACAATCCAATAAAATAATCATGTTAGTATAGTGGTTAGTTGTGGCTATATTTAGACCAGTAAATATCGCAAATAATTCGGCTTCTAGAGGGTCGTTGTCAAAGCAATGTTTTTCAAACCCGAGAATCCAGTTTCCTTTATAGTCTCTAATCACCCCCCCAATACCTATCGCGTCAAACTTGCTTGAAAAGGATGCATCTACGTGCATAGCTAATACATTCTGTAACATGGGAGGAAGAGAAGTCAAGGGGTCATAAGAAGGGTGGTTCGGTTTATTAAGTTGATTAAGAGCATGGGTACGTTTCGCAGCAAGATTTATTGCAGAGGATATGATACGCTCGCTTTGGGAAGGGTTGGAGTTATTAAAACAACAATCATTCCTACTTTTCCAAGTCTCATGACAAAGGTAAGGAAAGAAGTCACACCATTCAATTCCCGAAAAACCTTGTGATTTGCGTCGGATGTGAGGCGCCTATTTGCGTCGGACATGGGTCCGACGCCAAAGGCCTCGACGCAAATAGCCCAGACATGATCTGCGTCGTATGCTGAACGACGCAGATATATTAGCTATTTGCGTCGCACCGTATATATATACGGTGCGACGCAAATGACATTATGTGAACAATAAAAAAACGCAGTACCAAAGCATTAATGCTTTAGTACTGCGTAGGAGGAAAAAGAAACCAGACAAATCTCATATCAAAAAAACCAGATCTAACAAACAACAAACGATGATAATAAAACAAATGAACATTGCATTGTAAAATCAAAAATCTAAACGAAAATTATACAACAAAATCTAAACAAAAAATCTAAACAAATATCAAAAATTAAAAAATCAGATCTAATATACAACAAAATACGAAATTAAAAAACTAAATCTAAATATATACAAACAAATACATATAAAAAATTAAATAGTCGACTAAAAAAAACATTGAACGGTTCGATGCATTCGAGGGAGACGACTTCGAGAAGAACCAATTCCAGATCTGAAAATTATAGAGTAAATTCTAAATCAGAAAATAAACCCTAAAAATGCCAAAAAGTAAACAAAAAAAATAGATATAAAAAATAAAAATAAAAAACGAAAGGATTCGAGTTTTTAATTTTCATTTGCATGAACTAAATTTTTAGTTTTTCAGATCTGAATATGAAAATCAAATTTTCAGATTTGAAAACTAAAAAGAAAATCAGATCTAAAAATGAAAAAACATATCAGATTTAAACATTGAAACAACTTCGAACCTGTCAAAGCGAGAGACTTAGTGTGATTCGCCGGAAACTAGAAAATCAGATCGCCGTTTAGTGTGATTCGCATAGGTCGCCGGAAAATAGAAAATAGAAGTCGTCCGTTTAGTTCGCTTGAAACCGTTCGCCGGAAAATAGAAAATAGAAGTCGTCCTTTTTAGTTCGCCGGAAAATAGAAGTCGTCCTTTTGAGAAGGAATGTGAATTTGAGAATTTCAGATCTGAAAAAGGGTAGAGAGAGTTTGAGAATTATGAGATTTTGAGAAAGCGTTAGAGAGAGAGAGAGAGATAGAGAGAGAGAGAGAGGTGCTGAGAATAATTGAGAGAGAGAGTGTGCTGAGAATACCGCGTTAGGGTTTATCAAATAAGAAGGGTAGGTAGTTGGCCTGGCCTCATGGCCTATGTGCGTCGCACACTCAATAGGTGCGATGCAAATTAGGTACCTGATTTGCGTCGCACAGACACGGAAACGACGCACATTTGGCTTTTGCAACGCATGTAAAGCAAGTGCGACGCAAATGGGCCATGTTGTGCGTCGCACTCCTCTTACATGCGACGCAAATCCCAACTGTGCGTCGTTTCCGTGTCTGTGTGACGTAAATCAGGGGACGCAAATCGTCTATTTTGTACTAGATATTGGAGATTCGCTTTGAGCCATGCATGAAAAGGAATATTATAGGAGGTCGTTGAGGGAATATGTTGCCATACCTCCATAAAGAAACGACAGTCGCGAATGACATGAGATGACTCTTCTGGTATGTTTTTACACCTAGGACATAGATTATCAGGGGATATGTGTCTTACATGGAGGAGCGATTTATGGGGGATTCCCACCAAAGAAACCAAAAAAATATTTTCAACTTGGGTTCCATATTACTCTTCCATAACCAATCCAATTCCACCCTAGGAACCGCAATTTATGTAGAATAAGCATGAGCAAGTGAGAACCCCTTGGGACTCACGAAATCTGGGATGAGCAATTTTTACAATCCTCTTGGGAAGGGATTAGGGTGGACATGATTCTATTCTAGACTTCAATCGGCAGAATGAAAGAAAGCCTTCTCAACTCCTATTTCCCAATAGCCACCATATCTTTTAAACACATATTATTCTCCCTTTCCATTAAGGGCCTTGAATCATATTTCAACAATTATCACCTATTTTCACCGCAATTCCACTTCAAAATCAAATTTTTTTCCCTCCCAAAAAACCCTATAAATACCCCGGCCCTTCCACCATTCTCATTTTTCACAACTCTCTCAATCACATACATTCTCTCAATATCTGATACTCACACTTCTCTTCATTTCTTTTTCTTAATTCTGAATATTTTCTTTATCTTTCGATTGTCTAATTAGCAAAATATTAAATTCTTTGTTATATTAGTTGACTGCTTTATTACCTTATTAGTTCTAATAATATCATATTACTTTCATAATATTCTTTTAATTTCTAAAAAGAATATCTAATTAAAAAAAAAAAGATGATCGCAAGAGGTAAGAGTGGTGGTTCTAGTAGTCGAAGGGGTGATTCTTCTAATTTACCGTGCATCGACAATAGCGATTTCATCCAAGAATTAGAACATCAGTTGATAGATGATATTAAAATTCTCATGCACCCACCTAACCAACAACCATGTTAGTGTTTAATACTAAGTAAACCGACTTTCACTTAGCTAATTAATAGTTATTATATAAATCGATAATGACTAAGAGAATTGATCATGATTATGTTAAATTAATTGTTTATAGCAATAATAATTATGTATAATATTTATGTAAATCAACTATCACTTAGCTACTTATTTTTAATAGACAATGACTAAGAGAATTAATCATGTATATGTTAAATTGATATTGTTTTAGCAATAATAATTATGTAAATAAACTACCACTTCACTAATTAATGGTAATTATATTAAGTGAAAAAATTAAGATAATTAATCATGATTATGTTAATTTATGGTAAATAAACTATGAGTTAGCTAATTAATGTTAAATATGTTAATTAACAATCAATAATATGTTTACTTGAATATTATAGATGAAGCCGGTGAAATCTAGGTGGGCAACGATGAAGAAGGAGCTGGTGGCTCACAACCTCAAGGAACCAAAAAAAAGTGTCATGGGTGTGGCCATTTTTGAAAAGGTTGCTATCAATGAACCCAGACACTGCAAGTGAATTTGTAAGCTTTGCAAGAACGCAGTCGTCAATCCACCTCCGACTTACAATTGGAGGAACGGTGGTTGAATGGGAACCTTGGGCCGTCATTTCACCAACAAACATGGCCCTACGGTAGAGAATGTTAGTACTGGCGGAGACCGAAACACCCATACACAACTCCACGGGTATGCTGGAGAGATGCCCAACGTAAGTGATGCATATGAATATTTTAATAGAACTCATTTGCATATGAATATTATAGAGATCATATGATTGAGATCATTTGCATGTGAATATTTTAATAGAACTCATTTGCATATGAATATTTTAATAGAGATCATTTGCATATGAATATTATAGAGATCATATGAATATTATAGAGATCATATGAATATTTTAATAGAACTCATTTACCTATAATAGAGATCATATGATTGAGATGTTATCTCTAATGAATGGTAGTTCAACCATAGGAAAAGTGATGCATATGAATATTTTAATAGAACTCATTTGCAACCAGCATTTAGGAAAGTTCCTAGGAACACACTTAAGTGTCGCACACAAACTGCATTTCATATCTATAGAAGTCATATGATGGAGGTGTTTCGTACCCTCAACGGTCGTAGAAGCTTGACAACAGACGCATGGACCTCATGTTTTGGTGAGCCCTTTATGTGTGTTACTACCCATTGGATCGATGACGAGTGATTTTTGTAGAAACATATTACTCCCTCAGTCCCATAATATTCTTTACGCTTTTCTTTTTTATCTATCCCAAAATACTCTTTACACTTCTATTTTGGGATATGACCCACTATCATATTAATCATTCTACTTTTTCACTATTGACCCACACTCTCTCTCCTCCAAATAAAATAATACCACTCTTATTACCTACCAACTCTAACCGTGGCCCACATTTTCTCTCCTTAAAATAAAATAATACTACTTTTACTAACTACTAACTCCTAGCTATCACATTCACTTTCAATAAAATAAAAATTGATAACCAACACAACTAATTATCATCTAAAACTATGTGCCTTGATAAGTGTTAAGAGTATTTTAGGATGGATTGAGTATTGCTTTTGGGCTTATGGAAGAGAGTCGTAGTGGGTACAACATAAAAGCCCATTTTTTATTTGCATTGCTAGTGTAAAGAGTAGTGTTTTACATAAAGGACTAAGTCAAGGTAGGATTTGTTATCGTGTATTTGGAAGAATATTCAACAACTCTCCTTTTAAACAATGATCCAAGTTATCTTATTTATTTATTTAAAAATACATAAATATATATTTTATATGCGTGTTTTATGAGTAGTAGTTAAATTTAGTTTCACTGGATAATAGAGGTTTTTAACTTTTTAGGCATACGTTGGTGAGTAGTGCTTCAATAAAAAAATTTATAAATTGATATTATCTGATGATGTATATTTTTACATCTTTAATTATTCATTATCCCAACTGATTGTGCTCCCCAAAAAAAATTAAGAAATGAATATTCTGTAATTACGTTTTTTAATTCTTTTATGGTTTGTTCATGCATGTTATTTGAATTGTTATTGCAACTGAGTGTTTAGATAGTAAGAATCTTGTGAATCTTTGTTTTTATAATTATTGTTTGAAAATTGATTTAATCACCAATTTATATTTTCAATTGTGAGTTTCCTCTTTTTACACATTTTTATGTATTTCTTTTTGGTAATGTAAAACTTTCTTTACTACCCATATTTGTAAATAAGGAAAGAATTTAGAAAATCTTTTCTTTATTATTTTTTGTGAGATTAAGGGTATATAAGTATTTTCAAGAGGGGACACCATAGCTTCCCCCTTAGCTTATATAATAGGAGGGGATGCCTTATATAATATTAGGGATGACAATTGGGCGGGGCGGGTGCGGAGGATGGTACATCCACACCAGCACCCGCATAAAATTCCAATCCCCATCCCCGTCCCACCACCCATTGCGGGGGGAAATTCCACACCCATCCCCGCCCCACCAGATACGTATTTATTTATACCCATCCCCTCCCCACCATCCGCATGGTACCCGCACCCGCTTCATATCCGCATCGTACCTGCGTCATACCCACATATTTATATTTTGCAAGATAAAATTATTAATAATATAAGTATATAAATAGAACTATAATCATATATATGTGGGGAGAGCGAGGGTGAAGCGGGTGGGGCGGGGTGGGGGGGGGATGGGGCGGGGCAGGGAGGGATGGGGCGGGGCAGGCGGGGATGTGGTGGGGATAGCATAAAATTCATACCCGCTCCACCACCCATTGCGGGTAGGATTTCAATCCCCATCCTCACCCCATCCCCGCCAAACCTAGACCCATCCCCGCCCCACTTTTGCGGGGATAGGGTGAGTCTCCTACTTAACCCGCCCCAATGCCATCCCTAATTAATATATTTAGTCTCCTTATTTAGATTCATGTACTTATGTAAAGTAGGTGATTATGGTAAGTAGGGTTATATGTAATGCGGATGTATATTGTGAATATCAAGCGTAAGCCTCCTGAGGAGGATTTCCACATTGTTTTTTTTGGCAATTTAAAGTATTTATTGACTACAAAAAAAAAATGAAGTATAACCTAAAGAGTGTAGCCACAACAAGACTACACTCAACCACAAACTACTAAGCTTTCAAGAAATTAACAAATGTCGTTCCAGCTCACTACATCTACAAGAGACTCTAAATACAATCTCCTTTGCAATCAGATTAGGAGGCGACAAAGAGTTCCTAAACACTTTACTATTTCTTTGCAACCACACATCATACACATTCTCAGTAAAAAGCATGACATATACTTTGTCAATACTTTTTGTGCTTCTGGCTTTTTTAATAGCAAACTCAAGCTCTAGATTTGAATCAGCAAGAGGATGCCTCTGTAAATGACTTAACACCTGTTTCCACACATCACAGCTGTAACCACAGTTGAAGAAAAGATGTTTACTAGTTTTAATCTGCTGGTTGCAAATTTTGCACATAGGACTAATGTTAGCATTCCACACATTCAATCTGCTGGATTTCCACATTATTACACTTATAATTTTTTTAGAAGGTATTTTTTTTTGTTTAAAAATATTTTTTTATAAAGTACTTTTACGTAAATTTTCCAAATATAACAGGACAATTTTACAACTCTTCAGTCGACTCCCTTCCACTTTATTCTTGAAGATGCTACTCCTATTGGTTTGGGCTCCAAAAGATGTACATACATAATCCCGCCGTCGCTTTAAAAGGTACTTGAAATTTAAGCCCAAGCAGGAGAGGGACAAAAAAAAAAGGCTTCCTTTACTTGGATACCTTCGGAATTTTAAAGCTAAAATCATACTTTTCTAACGTTTATATTTTTCTAAAATTTGCCATATTTTTTATAAGGTACTTGAAACGATTGTATATATCTTAAAAATAGACTAACAACTATGGATGCTTGGGATTTTCTTGCAATATATATTAACTTTTTTTTGCAATAAATATATGTCAACTAACAATGAAAACACTTTAGATAATATATAGTGAAATTGAATTTGGAGAAATATCTTCAATATTTAGCTTCAACTATATTTATGATTAAATATATATTATCCTCTCCATTTCTTATTTATGTTTCTAGTTTGACTTGCATAAGTAAGAATATATGTCATTACGTTTTCGCAAAATTTTACAAAATTTTGATATTATTAAATTACTCACTGTGATGAATTAAATAAGATCATATGTATTGCAAGAATGTTACAGAAAAAGGTTCAGGATAAGCAGATTCATGGTGCTCATGATAGCCGTAGTGGCCTCGAAATCTCCCACCTTCTGTTTGTAGATGACAACCTTCTCTTTGCAAAAGCAACCCGTCAGGAATACTGTGTAATTGTTGATATTCTCAACCAATATGAATCAGCATCTTGGCAGAAAATTAACTATGACAAGGCTGAGGTTTCTTTTAGCAAAGGTGTTCGTGCTGATTGCAAGGAGGAGTTGGTGAGTTTTCTTAATATGCGGCATGTGGAAAACATGAGAAGTACCTTGGTATCCCCTCTATAGGTGGTAGATCAAAAAAAGCTATCGTTGATTCAATACTTGATCGAGTTTGGAAGAAACTCCAAGGCTGGAAAGAGAAGCTTCTATCAAGAGCAGGGAAGGAAATTCTTCTAAAGTCTGTTATTCAAGCAACGCCGACCTATCTCATGGGGGTGTATAAGATCCCTACTACGATTATAGAAAAATCCACTGGAGAAGTTGGGAGTCTTTGTGCACTCTGAAGTGTTTTGGTGGCATGGGATTTCGAGATTTAAGGGTGTTTAATGACGCTTTACTTGGGCGTCAAGCATGGAGATTGGTGCGTGCCCCGTCTTCTTTGTTTCGCCGGGTTTTTAAAGCAAAGTACTATGCTAACAGTGATTTTCTTGATGCAAAGCTTGGTTATTCATGTAGTTATTCATGGAAAAGTATATGGAGTTCAAAGGCTCTAATCAAGTAGGATGCTTGTGGCGTGTTGGGAATGGAGAAAAGATTCGTGTGTGGCGAGATCCTTGGGTGGTTGCTGATGACGGGCGATTTATAGAAAGTTCCCCACTGCAAGGCATCATTTTGGTGAAAGATTTAATCGATGAGGAGGCCATGGACTGGGATACTAACCTCATTGAGCAACATTTTAATGAACGTGATATCAAAAGCATCCTTGCTATTCCATTGAGCTCGATGAACATACAAGATGAGTTAACTTGGGCTCCTACGAAAGATGGGTTCTATTCTGTAAAAACTATATATATGTTTGGGAAAGGAACCTTGACGCTTTCCGCCAAGCTTGGGTGGATATTTGGGGTATGAACGTAAGTCCGAAGGTACGCGACTTTTTATGGAGAGCTTGCACTAATTCTCTACCTACTCGCTCTCTTCTTAAACACCGGCATCTCATTGATGATGATTCTTGCCCTTGGGGCTATGGGGAGGTTGAAACAACAAGTCATGCTCTTTTTACTTGTTCTCGAGTGGCTGGGTTATGGGAAGAGTTGAGTTGTGTGCCTCTTTGCAATAATTCTATGACCATGGGTTTGTGTGATTTGGTGGAAAGTTGACGACAACTTGACAAAAACATGGTCTAGCGAGGAGTTATGTTGGCATGGTGTCTTTGGTGTAAACGTATTCTGTGGTTGTTTCCGGGTAAAAGTACTCCCCTCAATGCTCTTGCAATTCGTGTGCATCGTCTCGTCGATGAATATGGGATTTACTCAGCTCGCATTTTACGGTGTTATGGTGCGTGTGTGCGTGCCCAGCTCGAATACATGGATCGGACCTCCTAACGGCATCCTAAAAATGAACGTCGACGCGTCTCTTGCGGATGTTGGCTGGGTTGGTCTAGGGGTTGTGGGGGAGAAACTCGACTGGGGATGTTGTTTTTGCTGCGACTCGTCGGGTAAAGGCGTTTTGGAGTCCTGAAATTGCGGAAGCAAAAGCAATTCAGATGGCAGTGCGGCTTGGTAAACGGTATGGCTTTAATGAAGTGATTCTTGAGTCGGATTGCCAAGTGATGATACGAAGACTATCGAAGAGTGCTCTCTATCTATCGGATCTCGACATTATTCTTCATGATATCTTAGCTTCTTGTTCTGCTTTTAATTCTCTTATTTGGTCACATGTTAAACGTGATGGCAACTTTGTAGCTCACCATTTAGCAAGGCTAGTTCCCTTTGGTGTTGAACAGATTTGGGAAAACCACTCCCCTCCGGAGGTGGCGCCCTATGTACTTATGGACGTTTTGTCCTTATCTTAATCTAGCTTGCGTTTCCCCACTCAAAAAAAAAGTTAGATCATATGTAATTCTAAAGTGTGAGGATTCTAATTAATAACATTATTAATAAGGAATGAAGCGAGCACCTTCTTTTAAGGATATAATATTATAAAAAATTATAAACTTTGTAACGTGTATAACATAAATAAACCAAACATTTCTCCTCCTAAAAAAATTGTTCCTTGTTTTAGAAATTTAATCAGCTTGTACATGTTTCGATTGATAATACAAATTTTTACTTTTTTACCAAGATAAGATTCAAATAAAGAAATTTTTAAAGTGGTTGAAGGTGAGGGGATTCCAGCCCATAACTAAAATTCCAATCAGACTAATGGATTGGATCACACTTTACAAGGAGCAAAAATCATACCCAATCATATCACAAGGGTGGAAAGAGGTCTGAGTACGTATAACCAAATAAACCAATTTTAATTTTTAAGAGGATTTTTTGATAAGAATAATACAAACTTTTGTCCGTTCTCTCGTAATAATACAAACTTTTGCTTATTTATAAATAATACAAACTTCACACAAAATTCCTTCAATAGGACAAGTTGTCCTGTGACCTTTAAAACAGGTAAAAAAATTTAACAAAATAAAATTCCTTTTTCTCTACTCCCCCCTCCCCTACCCCAGCCCCGCCCCACCGTCACCTTTACCCCTCCCCACGGAACCACCTGCCGCTCCCCACAGAACCACCCCTGTCCCACCACGAACTTACCCTCCCAGCCACAAAACCTCATCCCTTCACACTATCATAGCTGGGTAGAATCACCACACCACCATCAAAATAACCACCACAACTACCATCACCACAAGAGCCACCATTTCATCCAACTCCACATTCAGCCCAAAAACTCTAATCACCACCATTTCCACCCACCAAACTCTAGATCGAAATCCACCACCCACCCCCGAAATACACCAAACCCAACTACCACGTTGGGCAAAATACGTCGAATTTGAAGCGTTTGGATGCCAGAAAGTTTCCGAGAAACTATGTATCTAATACTCGATCCGTCCCAAAATACTCTTGTTACTTATAAAGACATGTAGTTTTAGATGATAAGTTGTTGTTTGGTTATCAATTGTTATTTGATTGAAAACTAGATGTGATAGGAGTTAGTAGTTAGTAAAAATAGTATTATTTTATTTTAAGAAGAGAGAATGTGAGCCATGATTAAAGCTGGTAGGTGATAAGAGTGGTATTATTATATTTGGAGGAGAGAGTGTGTGGGTCAATACTTAAAAGGTAGAATGATTAAAATAATAGTAGATCATATCCCAAAATAGAAGTGTAAAGAGTATTATGGGACAGATAAAAAAGGAAAGTGTAAAGAATATTCTGGGACAGAGCGAGTAACCGATAAAATTATCATCAAACATGAAAAGTAACAAAACCTAGAAATTGTACAACAAAATTGAATAACAAACACCCAATTTAGCAGATTAAAGAGAAATAGATTACCTTGATTCTTAATGGATGGCGCTGAAGTTGGGACATACCGTTGCAAACCCTTCTTTGCAATGTTTCGTCCGTGTGGGGAAGGGGAGGTGGAGGGTTAGAGTAAGGTGGGGGGTTTCAGTTGGTTAAGGGAGGGGTGATTTCGGAGTGAGGGAGTGATTTCGGGATTTTGTAGGTTCGAATGAGAGTTGGCGAGCTCTTCGAGTGCGATTTCGACGAACCTTGCGATTTTACGGCGATGAGAGAGAATCTAATGATCCTTGCGATTTCGACATTGGAGGTTGAAGAAGAAGATGTTACAGTGTTTGAATTCTTGGAACTCGTAGTTTGGTGGTCGAGGCATGAAGCTGTAATGGCGGAAAAAAGAGGGAAGAATTCAAGGAAAGAAAATGGAGGAAGAAGAACCAAAGCAAACAAAGAAGAAGAAGGGGAAATAACGAAAAAAAGTCACGTCACTAGTTTACTTGCACCAACAAGTGATTCATCGGTCATGACTAGGGGTGCTTATCAAGCGAGCCGAGCTCGAATAGCACTGGGCTAGGCTCGAGCTCCTTTAACTTTTCATGGGCTCGGCTCGGCTCGGCTCGTGAACTCGCCTAGCTTAGGGGAGCCGAGCTTGGCTCGAGCTCGTGATTAGAATTTGCGGCTCGAACTCGGCTCGTGAGCTCGTTTAGGCTCGGCTCTCGAGCTCGTTAACGAGCCAAACCGAAATCGAACCTAACTAGGCTCAAGCTCGAGTCCAAAAATTGCAACTCAGCTCGAGTTCGAATATAACTTCAAGGTTCAACCCTAAGCAAGTCTAAGGTCATAGTTCATTAGGCCCGAACGTAAAGTAGTTCGAAGGCCCAATAACTAACAGTTGTTATTGCATGGTCAAGCTAGTAGTAGCAGGCCAATGGTAGAGAGTTAGGGAGTAAAAGGTTTCTTTTATAAAGCCTCTAACTCACACTCTCATCCTATTCCACCAATGTGGGACTCTAGAAAGCCAAATTTCTTTCTCAGTTGCTTCCATCTTGCAACATTGTTGTCCATTATTCATGCGTGAATTATCTTTAGTAATTATTCCCACTTTCTCTTTCTCTCTCCTCTTTCTATTTCAAGTGTGAGAATGATCAAACAATCACACTTTAATGAAAATACCCTTTTTAATTATTTTTACCTTTTCTTTTTATCTTTCTTCTATTATATACCTTAGTTGATATCTTAAAAGAAATACTTAATATAATTTTAAAAAACTCGACTCGAGCTCAAATAAAATTTCAAGGTTCAACCCTAAGCAAGCTAAGTCTAAGGTCATATATAGTTCATTAGGCCCGAAAGTTTAGTAGTTCGAAGGCCCAATAACTAACACTTGCTATTGCATGGCCAAGCAAGCAGTAGAAGGCCAATGGTAGAGAGTTAGGGAGTGAAAGATTTCTTTAATAAAGCATCTAACTCACACTCTCATCCTATTCCACCGATAATGTGGACTATAGAAAGCCAAATTTTCTCACTTGCTTGCATCTTGCAACATTGCTCCCCATTGTCCATGCGTGAATTCTCTTTAGTAATTATTCCCACTTTCTCTCTCCTCTGTCTATTTCATGTGTGAGAATGATCAAACAATACACCTTAATGAAAATACCCTTTTTAATTAATTTTACCTTTTCTTTTTATCTTTCTTCTATTATATCCTTATTAAATTTTTTAAAAGAAATACTTATTTAATATATATAAATAATTTTTTTTTATTTAAACAATTTTTTAATATAAAATATTTTTTATTCGTATAAAATAATAATCGAGTTCGGCTCGTTTAAATCTCGAGCCGAGCTCGAACTGCTCGCGAGCTTGTCAGACTCATTATCACCCCTAGTCATGACCTATTGGAGGAGTTTTGGTCAAAAGTTTGTAATATTAAAAAATAATCAAAAGTTAGTATTATTTCGAGAAAACGAACAAAAATTTGTATTATTTAATTCGCTTAAAAAATCCTTTTTATGAACGCAAGAAGTATGTTGCAAGAAAGTATGTTTGAACGTTATTTGTTGATGGACGTATTACCTCTCTTACCAGTAAATTAAAACGTCAACTGGGTTTATCCCTCTTTACCAGTAAACGTTATGTCTGCATCGTAAGACAACTTCTACAATAATGTTTGTTCGTTGCTGTCGCGAGAATCAATGACGTTGAGATATTAAAACTAATACAACTTGAGTGGATTGGTGGTACTGAAGAGGGCACAATCCTTAGTTAATTAAACAGTAAGCAACTTTCCGCTGGCGTAAAACCTTAAAGTATCGGTAGTACTTGGACGAAGTATGTGTGTACGACGTTGATCAGGTAATAAAGACATGAAGTATTTTCTTTCATACTATGAATATGCTCTATGATGGGCTAAGTATTGAAATTGAAAGATAATATTTCATTGCCTAGCTTATACTACCTTTGTTTTTTTATTGACCCGTTCCTTTGGACATATATGCCAATGCACTCTTTTAAATATTTATATCTCTAATTAACAATAAGCAAAAATTACAAAAAGTTAATATTGTGAAAATATACATTGAGACGAATCTAACAAAATCTGACATCAATATATTTTTTCTTAAGTATAAATCGCAAAAGATAGTCAAAGTTACACATATGTGAATAGTGTCAAAAGTCAAAATGGGTCATGTAAAAAAAATTGACGAGCTATATATCTTAGGTATTGGGGAAGCAATGCAGCTCTAACAATGGCTTTGAATATTACGCCTTATTCTCTAATATTTACTCTATTGTTCATTTGTTGTTTTTGCTCAAAGTTTGTTTCGGCAATTACCAATATTACCACCACTAAATTCCTTACAGACCCAGAAACCTTAGTGTCCGAGAATGCCACTTTCAAGATTGGGTTCTTCAGCCCCATCAACTCGACAAATCGCTATGTTGGAATCTGGTACAATACCAACGAATCTGATACAATGGAAGTTGTATGGGTAGCTAATAGGAACAACCCAATAAAAAATGCTTCTGGGGTGCTGAAAATATCTGATGATGGAAATCTTCAACTCTCAGATGGTAAAAGCACCATATTTTGGTCATCAAATGTGTCTAGACAGGCACATAATACTTCAGTTATTGCGAAACTTCAAGATACCGGGAACCTTGTTTTGCTATCGGGTGTTAGCAGTGGGATGATCATCTGGCAAAGTTTTGATCATCTCACGAATTCGTTGTTGCCACAGACGACGATTTCAATTGATATGTCAATAATTGACAAGGATCAAATAAAAGAGTATGAATACACAGTGTTACGATCTTGGAAGAGCGCCTCAGATCCATCAAATGGACGCTTTAGGATTACTGTTGATGTTCTCGCACCATTCCTGGAGTTCGTAACTTGGGAAAGTGATAAACCTTATTCACGAATCGCCGAGTTTGGAGGACCTAATTTTTCTATGGAGGCTTTTCCCTATGTATTTCATTTGACATACAACCCTATAGAAGACATATCCAACATATTGTACGTTGTGGAAAATAAGTCATTCCTCGGGTACCATCTTTTGAATGATGATGGGAATGTGTTTTACAGAACTTGGGATGGTGGTAGCCGAAAGTGGAATACTACATGGCAATCGATTGAAACTACGTGTGATATGTATAGCAAGTGTGGACCTTTTGGATGTTGTAACCCGAAGAATTCACCAATATGCAGTTGCTTAAAGGGGTTCAAGCCAAAGAATATAGATGAATGGAATCTAGGCAATTGGACTAGTGGGTGTGTACGAAATATATCACTGCAATGCAGTAATATAGGAGGCAAAGAAGACGGCTTCTTGGGGCTACCCCATGTAAAAGTTCCAGATAATGCTGGATATTTATTTTTTCTAGATGATCCGGATGAATGTAGGAGCATGTGCCTGGGAAATTGTTTATGTTTAGCTTATGCATATCCTAAGCAAACCGTGTGCATGATGTGGAATGAAAGCCTACTTGACATGCAACAATTCTCCGTTGATGGTGTAGAAGTTTTCATTCGATTGGCTCATTCAGAACTAGGTAACCACTTATTATTCTTGGCTTTCCTTCTTTTCTAATTAGTTGCTTACTTATAAGTCTTTCACTAGTTTTGATTAATTACCCATGAGTTTGTTCTCTTTGTCTCAATTTAGTGGAACGGGTGGACGTTCGCACTAAAGACGTAGAACCCTTCCCCATATTAGTTCTATATGAGAAAAAAATTAGGAGATCATTGTCTTCCTTCTGCAAAAAAGTATAATGAAACTATAAACAACGAATTCAAAATCTTCTCTCTCACAAATTGTCTACCACTTGTGTACCACAAACTCAAAAGGTCGCACGGAATTCATCTCATATATATTAGTAAATAAATACTACTTACATACTTTTTTAGTTACACCATTTCTCTTTTTGGCACTATTAATCAATCAACTTTGTTTAAATTATCTTGCATCATTACATGAGAAAAAATATGTCAAGTGGGTTCTTGTTAGATTCATCTCAATGCAAGAATTCCAAATATCAATTTTTTTATAATTTTTACTTACAGGCAATAAGAGATGTTAACGTCCAAAGAAGCATCTCGGTAAATATGAAAAATCAAATTGTGCAACTAAAAAAATACATATATGAGTAATGTAAGTTAATTTTTTTTTATTCCATATGAGTCACGAAGGCAGTATAAAGTACAAAGAAGGGAAAGGGGGATTCGAACCTGTGACATATTGTTCACAGCACCTCAATCTTAATCACTAGGCCAAGACATCCTTGGCTAGTAATGTAAGTTATTTGAATATGGTTGCTATACACATATACGCAACCTTCCTTCACTTAACATAACACATTAACACCCTAAAGTTTCAGACATACCCTTCTCCTTCCCCTCCCCCTACCCCTACCTAGGGCTGGCAAAAGTTGACCCAACCCGATAACTCAACCTAAAATTGACCTGAAAATTTCGAGTTTGGGTTGAGATTTTCGACCTGAAATAAAAAATAGGTCGACCCAATTTGACCTGAAAATATAATGGGTTAGGTTCGGATTGACTTTTTGAAGCTGAAAATAACCCGAATAACCTGTTTTAGAAGTCGAGTTATTTTCATGTCGGGTCAATTTGAAATTAACCCAGACTGTCATAACTTATACAACCTATCTTTTGTTATTCTTATTTGTATTGGGCCAAGCCAATTTCTTGGATCAACTAAATTTCATTTCAGGTCATTAACTCATACTCTCATTACTTAGTGCGTATACTTGCATTTCGTTTCAGGTCATTTTGGGTTGGTTTTGGGTCAATCTGAAATTGGTAAGGTCGGGTTTGGTTATGATTTCGGGCTTCAAATTAGAATCAGGCTGAGTTTGGGTTAGGGATAAGTAACCTGAAATATAAATGAGGTCAACCTTAAATTGACCCAATCCGACCTCATTGCGAGCCCTACCCCTACCTCTTGCATGTTTCCTTTGCTTTCTCCGAGATCAAGAATACATGATTTTGTTTTCAAGATTAATTTTTTGAGATTTGCTTTTGAGTCAATTCTAACAAAATTAGATATATGAACAAAGAAAGAACCTCAATAGTAATGATTTCACTGTTCAGGCTTTGGGTTGATTCAATTAAATTATTATCTTTTCATTTTTATAATTATAGTAAAAGTCAACTATAATATTTCTTTTTGATTTGATCCACAAAATCTGGATAGATTCAGCTTACTTGACAAGTTCCCTTGACATTGTGATTTTTTTTTCATTTCACGAGAATTATGCGACCTTAATACGATGTCAATGGTCACCAAATGTTTTTTTTAAAAGGTAAGATGAACATCCTTTAGACAAGTGGGGAACGAGAAAATGTGTTTGGATTCTCTAGAGTTCTAAATAAAATATACAAGGTAAAATTTGAACCATATTAACCATTGGATAAAAAATCAACGCCCAATATATTATCTCTCCAAAACCCTCCTATTTTATGGCATCAAATTCACCTTCTTATGGGTCCTTGATTTTAAAATATATGGTTAAGATACAACTCTACCTTATAGAGTTTTATTAGAATTCTATAGGATCCGGATACCTTATAGAGTTTTATTAGAATTCTATAGGATCCGGATTGGGGATTCCATATTGTAGAGGCAAAAATCGAACCCTGCAGAAGGAGGAGTTCCAACCGACTAGTTAGGTCAATATTAATTCTTAATGTTCATTAATCTATGATTGCCTAATTTATTTCCTTGAAGCTATACGCAACAGACCTAACTGTAGATATTGGAAAGCATAACGTTTAACATATTTTTTAGTACAAGTGGATGGAGAGAGACAAGAATAAACTAATAATAACAGACCTAATAAGCTACGTATACGTAGTTTTTTTTTTTTTTTTTGGTAATATTATCTGTAGCCTTTACGGCTACATATAAGCATTAAATACATTTGTTTAAAAGGAAACTGTTTAAGAATTTAAGACACATGTTCACATCAACTGAGGTAATAAATGTTTGATTTAATATTTTATTTCCATTTTAAGCACCTTATACATAACCCTAAGGGATATGTATATCATTTTCCTTTTATATATATATATTTCTCTCAAAAAAAAGTATTTTTTTTATAGAAGAGGATGTATAAAGTAGTTAAGCTACAACCAAGGCAGTTTGGTGGAGATGGTTAGGAGTTCACTTTTCAATTTTGGGATCACAAATTCGAATTCCACTACCTAATTAACCTGTGTAGTTTGAATTATATTTCTCACACAACATGTAACAAACAAAGATAAGACTAGTCTAATCTTTATCTTTAACACTAACAATTTTGTTCAACATGCATGCGCTGTTTTTTTTGCGAAGACTTGCATGAAATTCGATATAACATTAGATAAGATTCGCATTGGTAACAAGAACAAACGTGAAAATGTTGTTTGTTTTAGAGAGAGAAACTCTCTCTTCTCTCTAAAACCAATGGAACAGTAACCCCATAGCTGATTAGTACGGTTCTGGTTAACAGCTCTCTCTGGACCTAGGTAACCTCTCCGATAACGGTGGCCATGTCAAGGAAGTCTAAAGCTCTGGGAAAGCAACCGGTAACGTCGTCTGGAAAAGCAAAGGGCCCACAGTCGGATTCTCAGGCGAAAAATGTGAAATCGATGGATGAAGTGCTTGGAGTAACAGCACTAGAGGTGGATAGTATTGTGCAGGAGGAGATTCTCTCGCCAAAAACGTCACTAGAAACGTTAAAACGTCAGTCGGAGGTCAGAACTCAGTTCTCGGAATGGCTACATGTGATGCAGAAAACTCAGGGGCAACAATCTGAGAGAACTGTAAGTATTGACCCTGTTCCAATCTTCTTTTCTCCTGAAAATGTGGTAGAGATCCCTGAATCTTCATCACCTGTTAAGATTGAGTTAGATGATATTCAACCTGAAATTGATTTTTGGGCTTCATCTATATACTATTATGTTGTTGGAAATAACCCTCCTCAGAGTATTATGAAAGGTTTTATCCGGAGGGTTTGGCGAAATATGGGAGTAGATAAGGTGATTATAGTGAAGAAGGGGATGTTTATGTTTAGATTTAAGACTATGGAGAAGAGAGATCAGGCTGTGAACGATCATCTCTTCTTTGATAGTAGACCTGTTATCATTAAACCCTGGCACCCAGATATTGATATGCTCAAGGAGGATGTCAATACCCTCCCTACATGGGTACATCTGCATCTGGACTTTAAATACTGGGGAGAAGGATGTCTGAATAAGATAGCTGGACAGGTAGGGAAGGTAGTGAAGTGTGATCAAGCCACCATCAAGAGGGAGAAAATACAATATGCTCGTGTAATGCTGGAAGTGCAGGTGGATAAGGTGTTTCCAGAAGAGATATCATTCATTGATGAAAAAGATCAGTTAACTAGGGTGAAAGTAGAGTATGAATGGAAGCCAGTTATATGTCAACAGTGTAAGGGTTTGGGCATACTACTGGGGAATGTAGGAAGAACATAAATAGAAAGATTTGGAGGCAGAAGGAGCCCATAGGAGAGCAGCCTCAAACTGATGGTAGTGATAAAGAGATAGAGCAAGAGTTTCAGAGAGTAAGGAATCCTGCTCGACGTTTAATTCCTTCACCTGCACCAGTGACCACAATGAATGATTTTCAGCAGCTAGAAGAGAGAACTCGTGTGGTGGTGGGGCTTATTGAATGTTCAAAAGTGAATGATATTGAAACAGGGGGGGCACCCCCTGATGGTAATGGATAGCCTTGTTTGTTGGAATGTCAGGGGGATTAACAAGTAGTGTGGGATGAGTGATATGAATAGCACTGGTTGTTTGTTTACCTGGAACAACAAACAAAAGGAGGATACAAGGGTCTTTTGCAAGCTAGATCGTGTAACGGTGAATGAAGCATGGGAGGATGCATTCCCTAGTGCTAATGCTCATTACATGCCAGAAGGTTACTTTGATCACTGCCCAATGGTGATCCAAGTCTATCCTCAGTTGCAAAAAGGGATATCTTCCTTTAAATACTACACTATGTGGTCAGCAAGCAACTTTAAAGATATTGTGAAAGCTTGTTGGGATACCAGTGTTGAAGGGTCCCTCATGTTCAGGGTGGTCAGTAAGTTATAACTGGTTAAAAAGGCCCTGAAAAAATTGAATGCTGAGGGTTTCAATGATATGCAAGCCACTGAAATAAAGGCAATGCAACACTTATTAAAGTGTCAGGCTGAAATGCAAGATGATATTGATGATCCCGTAAAAAGAGAAGCAGAGCTTACGGCAAATGATGAGTATAGAAGAGTGCATAACATATACATGTCCTTTTTGAGACAAAAAGCAAAGTTGAATTGGTGCAAGGATGGAGATGAGAACTCCCATCTGTTTCATCAATCAATTAAAGCAAGAAGAGTTCAGAACAATGTATATGCCATACATGATAGTAAGGGTAAATGGCAAGATGAACCTCAGAAGGTTATTGAAGCATTTCTTAACTACTACAAGGAGTTATTAGGCACACCTATGATTGATAGAACTCCTGTGAAGGTAGGGGTGGTGGAAAGGGGTCCTGTCCTTACTGAAGAGCAGATTCAAGACCTGAGCAGAAGTTTTGAAGCTGAGGAGGTCAAGAAGGCTATTGATTCCATCCCTGGAGAGAAAGCTCCAGGACCTGATGGCTTTGGTTGATTCTTCTACAAAGATACTTGGGAGATAGTGGGTCAAGATGTGACAAATGTAGTATTAAATTGCCTTCAAACAGGTAAGCTACTGAAGAAGGTTAATACCACCATATTAACTATGGTCCCAAAGGTTTCCTGCCCTTGTAATGTTATGGAATATCGACCCATTGCTTGCTGTAATGTATTGTAATCATCACAAAGGTTTTATGCAATATACTCAAGAGGGTTTTGCCTAGTCTAATTGCAGAAAATCAAGGGGCTTTTGTGCATGAAAGGTTTATTGTGCATAACATTATGGTATGCCAGGACTTGGTGAAACATTATGGAAGAAAGGGAGCTAGACCTAGTTTGCTGATGAAATTAGATATGAAGAAGGCATATGATACTATAGATTGAGAGTTTTTAGAGGAAATGCTGGTGGCTCTAAGGTTCCCTAATCACTTTGTTAAACTCATTATGATTTGTGTGAGAACTTCAAAGTTCTCACTGATGATAAATGGCTCTCTTCATGGTTTTTTTGAAGCAAAGTGAGGGATTAGGCAGGGGGATCCTATGTCCCCACTGCTATTTGTTATCTGTATGGAATACATGTCAAGGATAATGATTGTACTCCAGGAGGTTCCTAGATTCTCCTTTCACCCAAGATGCAAGAATCTCAAGTTGAATCACCTAGTATTTGCAGATGATGTAATACTATGTTGTAAGGGTGACTTTCCTTCAGCATATTTATTACTACAGGCATTCCAGCTATTCTCTAACTCATCTGGGTTAAGGGTCAATGAAATGAAGTCTGAGTTTTATTCTGCTGGCATGGATCACAACATTATCCAGAGAATTAAAGATGTTTTTGGGTTCAAGCATAGCAGATTACCTTTTAGCTATTTAGGGGTTCCCATCTCAGCAAGAAGAATTTCTATGGGGGAATGTAATGTTCTAGTAGATAAAATGTGTGTAAGAATCATAGTCTGGCAATCCAGGAATCTCTCATATAGTGGAAGACTTCAGTTGGTGAATTCTGTTCTATTAAGCATACACATCTATTGGGCCCAGATCTATATTATGCATAGAAGTGTGCTTGAAAAGATAGAACAGGTTTGTAGAACATATTTGTGACATGGTGCATACTTTAGTATGAAAGATGGGAATGTTGCTTGGGAAAGAGTATGTTTAGAGAAGAAGGCAGGTGGTATGGGGATCAGAAACATCAAGTTATGGAATAAGGCTGCAATGATGAAATATGTATGGGCTATTACAGCTAAACAAGACTCAATGTGGATTAAATGGGTGAATGGGTGTATATCAAGGCAGACAATTGGTGGGATTACACTCCCAATTCAGGTAGCAGTTGGTATTGGAAACAGATTTGTAAAATGAAGGAGGAAGCAAAAAGCATTTACAGTGAGAATGAATTGAAACAGATAACAAAATTCTCTATCAAAAAATGCTATCAGCTGCTTGCTGGGGAATATGAAAAGGTTCACTGGGATAGATATATCTGGAATAGGCTTGTTGTGCCTAAACACATATTTATTACATGGTTAATCATGTTAGAAAGACTGAGAACAACAGATAGATTGAAGATAGCAGGTATATGTGTGGATGATAATTGTGTGTTCTGCTCAGGGAAGGAATCACATAAACACTTGTTTTTTGAATGTGATTATGCTCAAAAGTGCCTGAAATCATTGAGAAGCTGGCTGACTCTTAATCAAAATCACAACTGGTTCAATAGAATGTTGTTGTTCCTGTCAAAGAGTACAAGGTCTCAATTTCAGAGAAGGGTTATAGCTGCAGTTTATAGTGCATTAGCTTACTATATATGGTGGGCCAGGAATGAAGTGATCTGGAATTACACAGTCTGGAGGTCTGAGGTGCTCTGTAACAAGATTAAAAGTATTGTGCTGTTAAGAATTAGTCTAGTGCTTCCAAAGAAAATCTCTGTCAAGGATCAAGAATGGTTTGAAGTATTAAAATGTGAAACTGTATAGTTGAATGTATGTTTTCATTTGCCTGGGTGATGAGCTCTCCTAATTGGGTTGCTCACCCTAAGGGTAATTGTAGGCTGTATTGGGTTTGTGTTGATTAATAATAACTCTCTTATTTAGCAAAAAAAAAAAAAAAAGATTCGCATTGGTTTATTTCAAAATCATCGAAAAATTGCATGTCCAATGTCGTTCTTTAATCCAAAATTTTGGCCCTTTAAATCATATATGACTTAATTTGGAGAATATTTATAGTACACCTGGGTGTACTCATGGTCCACCCAAAACTATTTTCTCCAAATGAGCAGAATGAGCGAATGAGCAAATGGGCAAAATGAACAAATGAGCAAACATTTCTACTCATTTAAGCAAATGAGAAAACACTTTTATTACAAAAGGAGCAAATGAGTAAATGAGCAAAATGCCCACATGAGCAAATTTGGTGTCAAATGAGCACCTAAAGTTCTAATTTATTACAAAAATACCCCTGGGTGTACCATGCTCATGGTACACCTAGGTGTACCATGAGTGAACTCCTTAATTTGTTTCAAGATGTTAGTTATTAAGATTTGAATTTGTTATTTGCCCCAAAGTATTTTAGATGTATGATCAACAAAGTAACCGGAGATACCACTCCAAGGCACGAAAAATACGCTTTCCTATTAGGTTAATTTTTCCCCTCTAGGATCAACGGGTTAACAAGAAATAAGCAATGAGATACAATAGAGAGAAAAATTCATAAAGATTATATTGTAAGTGAATCAACAAGAACTTTTGTATTTATTATTTGTGAAGAACACTTGAGAGAAAAAAATATAGAAGTTTCTCTCAAGAAAGCAAGTTTATAATGTGATGAAAACTCAAATTTTCTTAACACACATATGAATGGCAAAGTTTGTCATGATATTGCCTTCGTAGATTAGAGGAGTTATTGTCTGAATATCCTTCTAATCCTCTGATTGATTTACCAAATATCATTAAAAGGATAAATGTATACAGTACAACGGATATAAACCGTTCACGCAAAAATTCATGCTCCGAATCAGAAAATGCGTCGGAATCCGCGAAACAGATCGCGAACCACAACAACACCCAAGTCGCGACCCACAACCACCTTCCTGCTTTACTTGATTGTTTCACTTGTTTTCTCGTCTTCTAATCTTAACATACTAGGCCTCTTCCTTTTCGAATATAATACTATATGAACTTAAAAACTCATTACACTATAAATGGTCCAACAATCCTCCTCCCATTTATAGGGTAATGTTGAAAGGTTTTACAACTTGCTATAAATCATACACAAGGCATGCTCATGCATCATGGAAATATCTTATGATTGAATCTCCACTTAGTAAAAGTATACTTTACAACAATTTCGATCATAATGATAGAAAAAATTTAGAATCATACAACCACTACAAACCATTAAAGATACTAATACACATAAGCATTAACCTCTAGCTCATCATATAGGTAAATCCAACTCCTATGAAGCCTTAGTATCTATATCCGTTCATAAGTGTTCCAAGTCAAGCCTTAGACTTGGTGAAGCGGCTAAACCTCTAGCTCATCATATAGGTAAATCTTTACGAACATGCTCCTACAATTGAGCACTTATCAGAGATTTATTAAGAAATTAAATTCAACCTCTTAACATTGCATAATTAAGCACCAACTTTGGAATGTGTTAAAAAAAAGTGCTTCCAACCTTCAAGGAAAGTATTATCTTCATTGAATTCGAGATCTAACATTATATTAGACATCAAATTAAGTTTAGGTTGATCAATAGGCTTAATACCCATCCCTCTATTCATTTTGTTCACTAGTTCCCTTAGCAACGATTGACGACTACCCGATTAATGATAGAGGAAAGAACACTTCCCGACCAAGCCCGAGATCGGAGGCTCTTTAGTGTCTCATTGCTTGAGCACCTTTTTACTTTATTAAATATATCCTCCAAGTTGAAACTAGACCGAAACAAATTAATAGTTATACAACCATTCCTTATCGTTTCACGTACATAACTATGTCTCACTCCAAAGTGCCTTGACTTGCCATTGTAGACTTCACTATAAGCTCTAGTTGTGGTTGATGCACTATCACAATGAATAGCAAGAGGTGACATAGGTTTGACCCATAAGTCAACCTCACTCAACACATTCCTTAACCATTCAGCTTCTTGGCAACAAGATGCTAATGCTATGAATTATGATGCCATAGTTGAATCCGTTATACATGTTTGCTTCATGGATGCCCATGAAATAGCAACTCCTCTAAGAAGAAACACCCATCCACTTTTGGATGAATGATCTTCCTTATTGGAAATCCAACTAGCATCTTAGTAACCTTCTAGAATAGAAGGTTCTCCTTTATAAGTTATGACATTATTGAAGGTTTTTTTTATTTAAATACTTAAGCACTCTTCTCAATGCTTACCAATGCAACATACTAGGATTACTAGTATACCTACTGAGCTTGCCAATAGCAAAAGCTATGTCCGCTCGAGTGCTAGTCTTAACATACATCAAGCTTTCAATTAAGCTTGCATACTCCAATTGTGAAATAGGAGTACCACTACCGGAATCAAGTAAACACTAGGATCCATCTGACTAGCAAAATGGGTCGAGTTGGATTCATTACACGTCTTGATCACTTTCTTAATGTAATGAGATTGTGACAAAGAAATTGACCCTTTACCTCTCACTATTCTAATACCAAGAAAAACATTTGATTCACCCAAATCTTTCATTGAGAAGCTAGTAGAGAAAAAGGCTTTGATCTTTTTCACTTTTTCCAAATTAGTCTCAAAGATAAGTATATCATCAACATATAAGCAAAATTATAACTCCATTACCGTTATTATCAAATTTACTATATACACACTTATCAGACTGACTTATTTTGAACCATTAGACAAAACGACTTCATCAATTTTTTGATGCCATTGCTTAGGTGCTTGCTTAAGTCAATATAAAGATCTAGTTAGTTTGCCAACGTTAAGTCTCTTGTCCTTAGACGATAAAATCTTCAGGTTGATTCATGTACACTTCCTCCTCCAATTCACCATTAAGAAAGGTAGTTTTAACCTCCATTTGGTGAATTACTAGATCATGAATCGCAACCAATGCTATCAATAGTCTGATGGTAGCTATTCTAGCAACAAGAGCATAAGTGTTAAAGTAATCGATACAATATCTTTGCCTAAAATCTTTGACTACTAACCGGGCCTTATGTTTTAGTATGGTTCCAATGATCTTCCTTTTCCTCGGAAATCCACTTACAACCTAGCAATTTGCAACCAGGAGGTAAATTTGCTAAAACCCAAGGATGATTTCCCATTATTGAATCTTATTTCATTATTCACTACCTCTTTCCAAGGCGGAATCATAAGACTTTATATCCTCATCAAAGATCCTAGGATCCTCCTCCACATTGTAATAATATGAAAATTGAGTCACAATTGACTCTCTTGACACTTTATCTAGCATAGTTGAAAATCCAGTCCAAAAGATTATTTTCTAATTCTTTTAGTTTTCCTCATTTCCTGTGTTGTAGTATCATGATCATTGTTAATGTCATCCACAACATTGGAACTAGTACTTAGTATCAACTATCAAATCCTTGGGTCTTGGAATTGAGTCTCATCAAATATTGCATCCTTTGACCCTTTCACGTTATGGATAGGGACAAAATCATTGGGATCAATGACATGAACCCTATAGGTTTGGCTATGTTTCGCATAGCTTATAAAACTGGAATCAATTATTTTTCACCTATTGTTTTCGTTTTAGGTTCCGTCAATTTGACGATTGTCCTACAACCCCACACCTTAAGAGAATTGAGATTAGGTTTTTTGTTACACCAAAGTTCATAAGGGGTAGTTTTATTCCTCTTATTAGGAAACTCTATCTAATAACTAACATGCAATTAGAAGACCCGAATTAGAAAGCATGATGTTAACCATTTCTTTTAGAACCATATTTTTCCTTTCCGCTATACCATTACTTTGAGGTGAGTATGGTGCGCTTGTTTCATGAATTACACCAATGAAACAAAAATAGCTAGGATTATAATATTCACCACCCGTATTCGTCCTAAGTATTTTAACGTTTTTCATTAAGTTGAAATTCCACTTCAGTCCTAAAGATCTTAAACTTTTCTAGTGCTTCATCTTTAGTAAATAATAGATATATGTAACAAAACCTTGAGTAATCATCAATAAAAGTAACTATATATTTTTATTTCCCAAAGAAGGTGAACTATAAAAGTCACTATGAACCAATTCTAGCAATATTGTTTGTCTAGTCACACTAGGATAAGGATTCTTTGTAATTTATTTAGCATGTATGTCTGACACTTCTCTAACTTTATTTAAATCGAAAGGAGGTATTAAACCTAAGTCATACATATCATATAATCTACGATGTTTACATGACATAATCGATTGTGCCATATAGAAGAAACATCAAGCATGTAAATAATACTAGTATCATTTTCATTAATACTAAATTTAAACATTTTATTACAATAATATCCTTGTCCTATGTAAATATCACTCTTGGAAACAATAAACTTGTCCGATTCAAATACAACTTTAAAACCAAATTTATTGAAGACCCCCCCCCCCGCACTATATTCTTCCTAACTTTCTATAAATAAACAGCATCACAGAGAGTTAAGGTCTTTCCCGAGGTTAGCATCAATTCTACTTGACCTATGCCCTTTGCCTTCACCGTAGAATCATTCCTCATATACAATATTGGACCATCATCCAATTGTTTAAAAGACTTGAAGAAGTGCCTGTTATTGTACACATGTCTAGAGCCCCCAAATATATCCACCAAGAGTCATCAACCTACACAACCATAATTTCAAAAATCATAGCCACAAAGTTCATTTCTTCAATTACATTTTCATGTTCAATTTTACCATGATTTTGGAGAACACTAGGTTGTTCATTATTTGTGGTCTTCTTCAAAGGACAATCCCTCTTAAAATTAGGTCCATTGCATACCCAACAAGTGAGGACAATTCCTCTTTTTGCTTGCGACATTGGTTTTAGAGTTGTTATTATTGGATTTAATTTTTTGGTTCCACTAGATCCACCAACCTCTACCATATTGATAATCTTAGGAACAATAACATTAGTTTCCTTAACCAGATCTTGAACCCGGATCCCTTCCTTAATACGAAGATGGATTCCTAATTGCTCCATAGACATATCTTCTTCCCTATGTTTCAAGGAATGCTTAGTGTCCTTTCAAGAGTATTGTAATTTATCAATGATTGAGGCCATGACAATAGACTCATACATCACCATACCATATGTTCTTATTCGGTTCAAAATATGTTGATTTTTTTTAAATTTCTCTATAGTAGGCCTAGAATTAGTCATTTTAAATGAATTAAAATTACTAATAATTAATTTCTTACTTGAAGCATCTTCTCAAATATACTTGGCTTCAAGAGCATCCCAAAGTTCCTTTCCATTCCCCACATTTTGTAAAGATCAAATAAAGTGTAGGAAAGAGAGTTGAGGATGCGATCCCGATAAATGTAGTCATCATTCTCCTACATTTGTTCACTAGCTTGTAGTGTCCAAGGTCTCTTCCTCTCCATCTTGTCATAACGGTGGCATGAGTGTTGTAAGTATGTACACCACATTCAATGTTGTCAACAAGAAATGCATTTTCTTTTGCCATCTATAATATCCCACACCTAAGAACTTGTCCAAGTTTTTGAAGTTCATATTCATGTCTGTGAGTGATTGAGCCATATCCGAAATGAGGAAAATTAAACTAATAGATAGATGTGTGATCAATACGGGAACTAGATATACCACTCCAAGGCATGGAAAACTAAGTTTTCCTATTAGTTTAATTTCGCTCCTCTAGGATCAACGGGTTAACACAAAATACCCAATGAGATACAATGGGGAAAATAATTCACAAAGATGATCTTCTAATTGAATCAACAAGAACTTTTGTGCTTTTTGTTTGTGAAGAACGCTTAAGAAAAAAAATACAGAAGTTTCTCTCAAGA
The DNA here is from genome assembly GCF_026745355.1 of Beta vulgaris subsp. vulgaris. Lineage (NCBI taxonomy): Eukaryota > Viridiplantae > Streptophyta > Magnoliopsida > Caryophyllales > Amaranthaceae > Beta > Beta vulgaris. The sequence continues at coordinate 12,849,422 of NC_079209.1, forward strand.
AAGCAAGTTTATAATGTGAAGAAAACTGATATTTTCTCAACACATATATGAATGGCACAGGTTGTCTTTATATTACCTTCTTAGATTAGAGTAATTATTACCTGAATATTACTCTAATCCTCTTATGACTTTACCAAATGTCATTGAAAGGATAAACGTACACAATATAGTGGATATAAACCGTTCACGCAAAAATTCACGCTCTGAATAAGGAAGTACGTCGCGACCTGCAAAAACAAATCGTGAGCCACGACAACACCCAGGTCGCGACCCACGACCACCTTCTTGCTTCGCTTGATTTTTCACGTGTTTTCTCGTCTTCTAATCTTAACATACTAGACCTCCTCCTCTTCTAATATAATACCATATGAAATTAAAAACTCATTACGCTGTTAATGTTCCAACAACGTATAATAGTATGAGTCAAAGTCAACTTGAACCTATTACTACACATTGGCCACACAATATTTTGACCCAACTGAATCAACAAATTATGATTTTGTTTTTTGTCGTCGTCAGACAAATTCGGAGTTGGTGAAATTTTCGAAAACCTTTCCCGTGAACAAAACTTTTATGAAAAAAATTAGTAAACTTACCTCAAACATACTTTTTCTAAAATTATTCATCAAGGGTGCGATCGAAATTTAAACATATTCCACTATCTAATTTTCAAATTTCGACTGGGGTATTTCTCGTCTTTAGGAGCTTAGGAGTCTAATGTTCTATTGGTTTTAGTCAGTTGCAATTTTCCCTTTGTTCTTCTTGTATTATCTTTGATTTTGTTTTGTATTTTCGTTGATTTCTTTGGCAAGTCTTTGATTTTTCACGTGTTTTCTCGTCTTCTAATCTTAACATACTAGACTTCCTCCTCTTCTAATATAATACCATATGAAATTAAAAACTCATTACGCTATTAATGTTCCAACAACGTATAATAGTATGAGTCAATGTCAACTTGAACCTATTACTACACATTGGCCACACAATATTTTGACCCAACTGAATCAACAAATTATGATTTTGTTTTTTGTCGTCGTCAGACAAATTCGGAGTTGGTGAAATTTTCGAAAACCTTTCCCGTGAACAGAACTTTTATGAAAAAAATTAGTAAATTTTTTTTTTTTTTTTTTGGTAAGTAAGTAAAGTTGTATTACCAAAACTGAGATAGCAATGTGCTATCCAAGATGAACTACAGGACACTCAGACAAAATTAGTAAACTTACCTCAAACATACTTTTTCTAAAGTTATTCATCAAGGGTAGGATCGAAATTCAAACATATTCCACTATCTGATTTTCAAATTTCAACTGGGGTATTTCTCGTCTTTAGGAGCTTAGGAGTCTAATGTTCTATTGGTTTTATTCAGTTGCAATTTTCCCTTTGTTCTTCTTGTATTATCTTTGGTTTTGTTTTGTATTTTCGTTGATTTCTTTGGCAAGTCTTTGAGAGAAATTATTTTCACAAATTTATCAAAAGAAAATTAATTATTATACATAATAGCACAAAAGGTATAAGTAATATTTAGTGGTAAATATTATGTGTTTATTTTCTCATCCACATGGTTACTGCGGTTACATCCAAACTCTGTTATTAGTGTTACACTTACGCAACCCATGATCAATTTCTCATGAGCTATAATGAGTGTCCCAAAATTTTTATTATCTGGGTTCGAATATGTTGGTTATTTTATAGAAAATGATTTGTTTTATATTCGAATTGTAACATAACTCGTATTGTAGCATCATTAGGTTTATTACACTGAAATTAAAAAAATGTTAACAAGTGACGATGATTAGATCAATAAATATGGGGTTATAGGATACACGGTTATAAGATATTTGGTTATAGGACATGGTATGGGTTTATAGGGTATGGGATTATAGGGTTCATAAATGTGAGTTATTTTATGGAAATTTCTATGTTTAATATCTAAATTGTATCGCATCATCAAGTTTATGTTGGATATAAAAACCAAATATTAGAAAGTAATGGGTGATTATTATATTAATAAATATGGGGTTGTAGGTTACAAGGTTATATATAGGATATTGTGTTTAGGCTATAGGATATAAATATTAGGTTATAAGGTTATATAACACACGTTATAATTCTTTTTTATGATAAAATACACCTTCTAAAGAAAAGAAAAAGCATTTTAAGAGCTAAAACAACCACCTTATATATGATTAGGTTATTTTTAAGACTCTGTTTGAGAAGTTGTCAATTCTCATACAAAATGCTATGCTTTTTTTCAATCTATAATTGGTGAGTACTTAGTATAAGTGTATTTAAGATAAATTAAGTGACTTTATAAGGTGGTCAAACTGATCAACTTATTCCTAATAACTATATATGGGGTTACAGGGATATTAATTAGTTAATACTCGAGAAATGCTCGATAATTTAATCACTAAGAAATACATACCAGAAAATTACGGGGTATATTTTGTGAAGTGAATCAAACAGTTAAAAATTATGAAGCCATCCTATTTGAATATATGAAATATTGAACTTTTTTTTCCCTTATTGAAGGAAGTATATATCATACTGGATTGGAAAATTTTAGTTGTATGTTATTTTTTGGCCAGACCTACCAGGCTATATTGGGTTGGATCAATCCTTTATTTCTGTTCCCTTTAAAACTCCAAATAGTATAATCTAATATGATGAAACAAAATTAGTCACGGTATATTGTGAAAAATTCGTGATTTAATATGTCATTCTATTTTAAATGATTTAGGTAAATCGAAATGTTCATAATTTATTTTTTCCATACCATTAAAGGTGGTTGTCATATCTTTGAAAAATATCACCTAGTTAATATTACTATATTAAACTATATGCACTTATTTTTGTAGTGTGCATCAAATAATGTTGCTTTGGATGCTTTTTCATTTTTCAACGGTCTAATTATATAATTAGGTGTACTAAACACTTACATCAAATGTAAAGTGTGGAAAGTATATCATAAATGGGTGTCTATTCGTATAAAATGAAAATATATGTGCTTTGGTGATTTTTTTTCTAATGATATATAACTTTCCAGTTATTAATATTGAAAACAATTTCAATATAATTAAATAGATACTCCCTCCCACATCAATGCAAATTCGCCTTCCACCTCAAAAGATTCGCAAATTTTTCGAATATAATGCAAAACATAAAAGGTCACTTATTTTTTCTAGTACTAAAATTATTAATTCTGTAGCAAAAGTAATTTTATGAGATCTATGAATTTTCAATTATTTCCAGTTATTAATATTGAAAACAATTTCAATATAATTAAATAAATACTCCCTCCCACATCAATGCAAATTCGCCTTCCACCTCAAAAGATTCGCAAATTTTTCGAATATAATGCAAAACATAAAAGGTCACTTATTTTTTCTAGTACTAAAATTATTAATTTTGTAGCAAAAGTAATTTTATGAGATCTATGAATTTTCAATTATTTACGTGTATTTATTGTACAACATATTCAGTTTCTCGAACACATTTCAACACCAAAATTTTCAGTTCTCACTTTTTACATTTTCTCCCACTAATAAGGGCAATAACCAAAAGCTTATCTCCAACATTTCCTCCAAAAGAAATTTACTTTCTCTCTAAAATCCTTTTTCAATACAATGAGGTGTCAAAATATTATAGTGGTGTATGGAGTGTGTACAAATTATCTATACAAAATACACATATACTCCATTTGACAGGGTGTAAAACATTTTTAGTGTAAAATGATTTTCATGAAAAACAATAATTTACAATGGAAAACACAATTTCAAAATTAGTTTTTCAGTGTATGGTTCTGTTGTAGCCTAAAATATCAACAACAATAAAGGAGACACGTGGCTCAATCACCACCTACACGTGGCTCCATCGCCACCCTACACGTGGCACTTTGCTAATGCAATAAAGTAAATGATCTAGAAAGGTGTAGCCTTAAGTACACCTTTCTGAATAAAGAATGTTGTCCCAGGCCCCTTCTGGCCCAACTTGTACTTAGGCCCAGTTAAAAGCTAAGAACATCTTTATAGAATGGATGATGTGTACTCTCCAATCAACGATTGCCATGTGTCATAATATTACTGCTTAGCCAATCAAATGCTCCCAAATTAGGGTGACATCAAGGTAAAACAGTCTTTTCAAACACTATAAATAGTCCTTGAAATCAGGGGAAAGGTACGTTTTTTAGAGCAGTGTACTATTATTCTGCCATGAATTCTCTCTCTAAAAGTTTCCTTTACACTCCTGATACCTGACTTAAATTTCGGAAGGGGAAATACCACCCAAACCTCCAAGGTGGGTCCCTTTTTGCAGGTTTGAAGGCGGAGCTTAGGTTCGGGTTTTGAGTTCAGGCATTGTTGCACAAGTCTCTTATTGTTGAACCTACTATTGGGGATAGTAGTATTATTTTACGAGTAAAGCACTACGTAACATTTGGCACTGTCTGTGGGGAGACGCAATAATGATTGATTGTCACTAATCTAATGTTGCTAGAAACCAGAGTTTTGAGATCCTGGTGGAGGACACGGTGGGCGATGAGATAGGCCCCCTACTCTTGTCAACCTTTCTATACGAAGTAGGGAGCCCATTATTCAAGAGAATCTTGAGCGTCCAGTGACAGCTGCCCATTTAGAAACTGTTCTGAATGACTTCCAGACCAGAAGGGCTGCTGTCATGGAGGAGCAAATCAAGAACAACATGTTGTCTTCTAGGTCAGTCCAGACCCGGCCGCTGTAGCTCCACCCAGGGGGCAGTCTCAGGAGGGTCGTCCAGGGACAAACTGACCTCCTCGGTAGGAAGTGTCCAAGCGAGTGTCAAAAGGAAAGCAGCCGGTGGTCAGCGAGCCACGGAGGAAGATGGATTGGAAGTTGGTGGTCCAACCTGGAGATAATATACCTCCCAGCGGTCACAAAATGGAGACGGATCCTAGAGAGTACATAGAGGCTAAGAAGGCAGCTGCTCTTCAGCGCTCAACATCGGGATTTACCCCTTATATGAAGGATCCTCCATTAAGGCTGCCATCCAAAACTGAAGGAAGAAGTCAAAGAGCTTCGATTGTCCAGCCAAGGCAAGAAAAAACCGTATTGCAACCTATGGTGTATCGCCAAGTCCAAGCTAACACCTCCTCTAATCCTGTGTTAAAGGAATATCGTCGGGAGAACATACCCACTGTGGGTCATGCTGGGGCACTCAAGATTAACTGGCCGACTCCATTATCGGTCAGAATCATGGAGTCTCCCCCATACCCAAAGGTTACGCTGCCCACAATAGAACCCTTTAACGGAACTACTAATCTAGACGATCATCTATCAGCATACAAGCATCAGATGTATGTCCAAGCAGTCGATGATGCTACTTGGTGTAAGAATTTCCCCAGCTACTTTAAAAGGAGTAGCGCAAAAATGGTTCAATAACCTTCCTCCTAACTCCGTGAACAATTTCACAAAGCTTAGTATTCTGTTCACCGATCATTTTTACCAAATCGGCAAGAACAGAAAACCAGCATGCATTTGGGGAAGGTCATCCAAGGACCAAAGGAAGCCTTAAGGAGTTTTCTGAAGAGGTTTAACCTAGAAGCATTGCAGATTCAGGATCTGAACGCATGAGTAGCTTTTGACGCCTTCATCAGGGGTCTAAGGCCATGAAGTTTCAAATTTGAACTGGTGAAAAGAAGATTACCATTCTGACCGAAACCCTTCGGGAGGTAGAGGCATTTATCCATGCTACGGCGGTATGCGCAGAAGCAAAGCATCATGAAACAAAAAAGGCTGAAGAAGCAGTTCTGCCAAAAAAAGAACAATCCCAAGAAAGCTGAAACTTGGGCATTGACTTCAATGGCAACCTCATCCAAGAGAAGCAAAAGAAGTGAACCAGCAGCATCAGTAGAGCCTATAGAATTCAGCAAAGATCAATATTCCATTCTTATGGAGATAAAAGATCAGCATGCGCTAAAGGCACCAGCTGAAATGAAAACTCCCTATAGAAATAGGGATAAAAGCATATATTGCTACTTTCATAAAGATTATGCTCATGAAACGAATGAATGCAAACATTTGAAGAGAGCTTTGGAGGATTTGGCTCGTAAGGGGAAAATGAATTCATATCTTCCTCAAGGAGGAAGAAAGTTTCAGAAGCGGGATGATCGTCAGAACCGAAGAAAAGAAAGTGAAAGCATTGACAAAGATGTAGTGGTTATCATATCTGGAGGGTTTGCAGCAGGATGACCAACCAACCGGGGACATAAGAATTACTTAAGGGAACTCGGCCAGATCATACTCACCAATCAGGCCGAGTCTGCCCCCTTACCTAAGGTAGTCGTAAGCGAGCTGGATCGTGGGAAGATAAGAACCCCCCATGACGACCCTTTGGTTGTGGAAATGAAAATTACAAACCTGAGAGTGAGAAGGATCCTGATTGATACGGGAAGTTCGACCGATATCATCAGTGCAGATTGTTTGTCAAGACTAAAGTTCAATGATAATGACTTGGTCCGAGTTCACCATCCCATCATAGGGTTTGGAGGAGGAATAATCCACCTTATGGGAAATGTCACCTTGCCTGTTAGGGTGGGAGACAAAGAGGCCTCCGGAACATTGTTTGTTACCTTCTTGGTGGTACGAGATTTGACGGCTTACAACGTCATTCTCGGGCGACCCGCATTGAACCACATTAAAGCTGTTATTGTAACTCATCTGTTGTTAATGAAGTTTGAGTGTGATGGGGGAAAAATTGGATCCTTATATGGAGATCAGCAGACAGCAAGAGAATGCTACCTTACCACTCTAAAACCTTCATCATGGAAGGTAGAAAAAACAGAACAGCCAAAGGCAGTAGATGAAGGACCGGCCGAAATGGTGAAGGGCCAAATAAGTGAGTTAAAGAACAAAGTGGAAAGAACTCAGACGAAGGCCCCTCAAATGAGTAAGTCGTCCATCCTCCTGCCGAGTAAGAAGAGGAAGTGTCTGGCCATCAAAAAAGAAAAGGCTTTTTTAGGAGAAGTAATGGCCATCATGGGAATCGGACTAGAACAGCCGGAGCCAGTAGAAGTGCCTGCTGAAATTTGTTTGGATGAAAGACATCCGGAGAGGGCGCTGAAAATTGGGTATGTCCTAGATTCCAAGATCAAAGACAAACTGATCAAGTTATGAAAAGAATTTGAGGATGTTTTTGCATATGTGGTAGAAGAAATGCCGGGAATTGATCGCGAAGTTGTCATTCACAAGCTAAACATAGATCCAGCTCAAAAGCCATTCCGGCAGAAAAAAAGGCATCTGGGTCCGGCCAGGAATCAAGCTGTTGATCAAGAAGTACAGAAGCTGTTAAAATCAAAATTCATCCGGGAGACTTATTATTCAGATTAGATTGCTAATTTAGTCATGGTCCCTAAGCTAAATGGAACTTGGAGGATGTGTGTGGACTACACTGATCTAAATAAGGCTTGTCCAAAGGACAACTTCCCTTCGCCAAAAATAGATCGGTTTGTCGATTCCACGACTAGGCATGCATTATTAAGCTTCATGGATGCTTATTATGGTTTTATTAGATTCCAATGTGGCCAGAAGATCAAGACAAGACTTCATTCATCACTGAGAAAGGGCTTTATGGTTGGCTGAGGATGCCATTCGGCCTTCGAAATGCACCAGCTACCTTCCAACGACTAATAAACATTGTCTTCCAGCAATAGCTTGGACGGAACATGGAGGCTTATATTGATGACATGATCGTCAAAAGCCGGAAGGAGGTGGATCATATTGAGGATCTTCGAGAAACATTCATGACACTTAGAAAATTCAAGCTGAAGTTGAATTCGCAGAAATGCGTGTTTGGAGTGGTGGCCGGAAAATTTTTGGATTTCAGGTCGACCAAAGAGGAATTGAAGAAAAACCTAATAAGATTCAGGCGATTCTAAGCATGACATCCCCGTCTAAAGTTAAGGAAGTTCAACGTCTGACAGGGTGCTTGGCAGCCCTAGGACGTTTGCTTTATAAATCCGGAGATAAATGTCATCACTTCTTTGCAACGATAAAAAAGAAAGCAAGATTTGAGTGGACGGAAGAGGCGAAGCAGACTCTCTAGCAGGTTAAAGAGCATCTCCGGTAGTTGCCTCGATTGATAGTCCGGCCGAGGGGGAAAAGTTGTTTGTATATTTGGATGTTTCACCACATGCAGTGAGCGCTGTCCTCCTGGCCGAAAGAGATTCACTGCAAGTTCCGGTCTACTTTGTAAGTCATGTGCTAAAATATGTTAAATGTAGATATTCGCTGGTGGAGAAATGCGGCCTAGCACTACTCATGGCCAGCCAGAAACTGAGACCATACTTTCTGGCTCCTAGTATCCTCATCTACACTGACCAACCCCTAAAGTAAGTTCTGCACAAAATGGATGCTTCTAGACGAATGCTAAAATGGCCCGTGGAGCTAAACATGTTCGACCTAGCATTTGAGCTAGAAAAGCAATCAAAGGTCAAGCCTTAGCCGATTTCATCGTGGAGCTTATTCGGCCTATGGTGGAATCCGTACAAGATCCAGTAAAGGGAAGACGGCAATGGACGCTTATGGTGGATGGATCGTCCACCCCCAATGGTTGTTGGGCTGGTATAATCTTCCAATCATTAAAAAAGAACAAATTTGAGTATGCGATCATATTTCAGTTACAGGCATCAAACAATGAGGCAGAATATGAAGTGTTGCTAGCCGGCATTAAAATGTGCAAAGCGGCTGGGGCATTGGAAATTGAAGCAAAAATAGATTCCTTGTTGGTTGTTAGTCCAGTAAATGGTGACTTTAAATGTAAAGAGGCGTCTATGACGAAGTACATGAATATGATTCAAGAATAAATAGAACCATTGAAGCGGTTTTTGCCTCTGTTTCAGACTCCTACCCAGAGGGCCATCTCGGGCATGGGAAGAAAAGTATGATGGTATTGAGTTATGCAGCTCTTTATGCGGATCATTATTATCATTCCTTTGGGGAGTAAGCAGCCCCTTTGATATCTCTTCATCTGCAAAGGATTCTCGATATGAAAACACAGAAACAAAGGGCTAATCTTTGAATAGGAAAAAGAGTGGATCTGCAGGGTCCCAAATGAATTGGCTTATTCGAAAAAAGCCCTATTCTTTGGAAGAACTATCTCGTGTCTGGTACTGCATGGTTCCACTATGCAAGAACTCCGAATCATTCTTTTGAAGCTTATCCTTTTTATCATAAATGATCCGCTTGCCCCGAAATGACCTGGCCCAATAGGGAAATCCTAATTCATTGGGCCTTTCGATACAATCAACTAGAAAGCTAGCCCCATGACCAGGAGTTCCATATTCTAGGAGCCCAAACTATGTGATTGAATAAATCCTCCTCTATCTGTTGCGGATCGAGGGCTCCTTCCCCTTCTTTCAATTCCGATTCAATCTCTTATTGAGGCTGTTGCTACTGCTTTCCAAGAAGTGAGTGAGCCCTCGAAAGGCTCCCGAACGTTTATGAAGAAGCTAGTAACAAAAGGACTTCACCGCCATATAAAAAAAAAAAAGTCTCCTACTTTGCGTTTGCGGTGACAGGATTCCAAGGTCTGAGAATCATCAAGCCGACGCTCTCTCAAAACTAGCCAGTTCGGCCGAAGGGGATGTGCCGAAAACTGTGTTTTGGGAGGTAAAGCCGGTGAAGAGTATTGATCAGGAGCAAGTTCTATTCCTCAGACGAGGAAATGTTTGGATGAATACAATCATTGAATACAAGATGATTGGACGGCTGCCCTCAGATCTCTTGTAAGCCAAGTATGTGAAGGCAAGGGACAAGTGGTTTGAGCTTTAGGATGAAACCTTGTACAAAAAAGCATTTAACGACCACTCGTGAAGTGCATTACCAGGGAGGACAGGTTGGATATCTTGAAAGAATTGCATGAAGGAGCTTGTTCCTCTCACATTGGGGGAAGAGCATTAGGGGAGAAGGCCTTAAGGACAGGGTATTATTGGCCCACCTTAAAGGAAGACGCCTCGGTCTATGAAAAGAAGTGTGATAGCTGTCAGGGGCATGGCAGCATGTATCAGAAGCCGTCCAACTATCTGACTCCAATTCTTTTTTTCCCTTCCCTTCGCCAAATGGGGAATGGACATCTTGGGCTTGTTCCCTTTAGCGGTCGGCCAGTAGAAATTTGTGATAGTAGCAGTAGATTACTTCACTAAATGGGTCGAGGCTGAGGCTATGAGAGGGATCATCACTAATGATGTAAAAGGGTTTATCTGGAAGAACATCATCACAAAATTTGGTATGCCTCGGTCTATTGTCTTTGACAATAGACCACAGTTTGAGACACTTAAGCTCAAGGAATGGTTGGCTGATCAGGACATTAAATCTCACTTTGTTGTTGTTGCTCATCCTTAGGCAAATGGGCAAGCAGAAGCCTTTAACAAGATCCTCTCAAATGGCATAAAGAAAAAGCTGGACAATGTGAAAGCTCTATGGGTAGAGGAACTGCAGTTAGTTCTTTGGTCAATTAGAACCACTGCCAAGAACTCGACTAGGGAGACTCCATTTATGCTTGTCTACGGCTCAGAAGCCGCCCTTCCCATTTAAATAGAAGAACCCACTTTGTGAGTTATGCAATACTTAGAAGAAGCCAACTAGGCTGCCCTTCGCACGACTTTGGGCCTCCAGAAATTCGGGGCAATGCTCTACTTAGAAAGCAGTTGTATAAACTGCGAATGGCTCGTGAGTTCAACAAGACGGTGACCAGACAGCCGTTGAAGGTGGGGGATCTTGTCTTAAGGAAAATGGAAGCAGTCGACCGCGCCAAAGAAATGGGCAAGCTTACGCCAAATTGGGAAGGGCCTTACAAGATCGTCCAGAAAGTCCAGAGTGGCACCTTCTGTCTGGAAGCGATGGACGCTCGTCCTATTCCTCGGACGTGGAACTCGGACACTTTGAAAAAAATACTACATCTGATGTATTTTAAACGTTGTAATTTCCTGATAACAAAGTGCTATAGCACATTAATGAAAAAGTATAAATGTATACATGTATCTTGGCTCCCAGCCAAGCAGAATTCATATAATACAAACCTACTTTCATTCTATGACTGTCTTTTTACTTGTTATGCCTTGCTATTTGACTAAGGGCGTCCTACCATCAGCCAAACCCGGTGGTCTAGAACAAAATTTCCATTCAACAACAGCAAAACAAAAACACCCTCTATTCGGAGATCGGCCAACATGTTAAAACCCATTAAGGTTTACACATGACGAAAGCCACTAATTGATAAACTTATAAAGTTAACATTAATCTTCTAAATGAAAGCGGCTGGAATTAAGAAACTTTAGTAAAGGGGTCTTACTTTCCGTCCAAAGGCCACTCACCATAATAACCACCTTAGTAAAGGAATAAGTTATTACAAACCTGAACAAGGACGGACGGATTGCCGAAATCCTAGATTATTCTGCCTGGCATAGTATATCACTATCAAGCATGGTCGTTCTCCTTCTTGGAACGAAGAAGTTGTCAAAATCTCTTCGTCCAAGAAGGGGGGAGGGAACCAATACATAGTAAATACACTAATGCAGGTAGCAAATCGTCCTTGTACAGAGAACCAAGCCTTTATTCGACTTTGAGCGAGTTCTGACGAGCAACTCTAGCATTTCAGGCCGAACAACTTTGGCCCTTGGTGTTATAATTCTTGTTCTTAGATTAGTTAGTCCATGATTGGGTTGTCCGCATCTTAGGCCAAACGACGCCAACACTTGTTCAAATAATAACTAGACTGAATTCATTCATAGTTGAATGCGGTAAAGTTACAATTCTTTTCGGCCAGAGCATGGATTGGATTGTTTAAGTTATGATTCTCTTCGGCCAAAACAATCCGCTCATAATTAAGAAAGTTATTTGGATTGAATTATCAAAGTGAGAGCAAGATGAAAGCAAGAGACAATAAGTGAAGAAAGAAATTCTATTATAAAAGTTTAAAGAGAATTACAATACTAGGCTACGAAAAGAAGAAAAACTACATTAAGTACAAAAGGCCTGCGGCAAAGATTTTGCAGAAAACAAAACTAATCCGGCTCGAGAGGGTTGTTGGTGTCATCTGCTTCAGTCTCTGGATCGGCCTCCTCCTCCTCTTCTTCGTCAAAGGACTCTTAAAAGACTGGGAGCTCACTTTCGGCCATAGTGGCTTTGTGAAGGCTTTCCTGAAACTCTAGACGACATTCGTATCTGGGAATGCCGTTAGATTCGGCCAGCATTTCAAATGCCTTCGCAGCCCAAGTCTTGGAGGTATCTATCACCTTATTAAGAGCCTCCTTGGCCGACTCAAAAGCATCAGCGGCCTCCTTCTTCAGGTCGTGATTTTTTGCTTAAACAATCCATCTCAGCTCAAGGGCAGCCTTCTCGTCTAGAAGCTCAGTAAGACGAAGGAGATATATTTTGTTGGCCGATTCCATCTTAGTTGAGCGCTTCTCCCTGGCCCCTCTCGACTGGCGATGCAGTATTCCTGCTTGGCTATGGCAAACCGAGCCTTTTGCCTAGCAGTGGTAGCATCCCTGACGAGTTGCTTATTCTCTTTTCTGAGCCATCTTGCCCAGTCCTCGGTTACTATGCTGCGAGCAAATAGCTAAGAAAAGGAAGGTCAAAGCATGTCAGGACGTTCATAAAAGAAAGCAAATTTTGCTAAGTTTAGAAGTAGGACGACAGAGAAATGAAGACTATACCTCAGCAGCTAGTTGAGACATGTAGCCTGCATGCCCAGATGAAGACCCTCTTAAGCCTTTAATGTAAGGCTCAGGGAAGCATTTGAAGAGCTCATGTTTGAGCTTCTCACGGTCGGTCAAAGTCATCCTGGCAAAGGCCGTCGAGGAGTCATCATCCGACAAGACGGGAGAACCGTCAAGAGCTACTTCAGCTGCCCCCTTGCCTTTATCTAAAAGAGGAGAGTCGTCAGTATTTCGGACGGGTATAACCACGACCATTTGTTGGACGGACTCATTGGACGTCCGCCCACGCGCAGAGTTTTAACTATGTTAGAATAATAAGACTCACTAGAAGATCGAGAGGCCAATCTATAAGCCTGGGGCATCTGCGATACCAGCCCAGAAAAAGCCGAGCCGTCCACAACCGCGTCCAGCTGAGAAGTTTGCTTTTCGACCCCTTCGCCTTGGTCGAGAAGCACAACCGCGTCCGGTTGCTCAGTAGTAATAGGGGGTGCCAAACCCACTGGGCCAGTATATGGAATCATGGCATTTTCCTCGGTTAAAGGAGGAACTTCCTTTGTTGAAGGGGGAATTTCGACCTTCGGCAGAGAAGGCCGGTCAGCTTTCTTCTTTTTGGCCGTGAAATCTTTGGATTTTATGGGAGGAGGGCATATCCCGTTGCGGCCGACCTCTTCTTTGTGGCCGCCTTCTCCGCTAACGCCTTAGATGTTGGAGTATTTTTCTGAAAAAAAGACAAATTAAAGATGTAAGCGTCAAGAAAAAAAAATCGTCGTAAGAATAGCAAGACTCCAATTTGGACGGGGCGTGTCCGAAGAAGGAGAGCGGTAAGATCCAGCAAAATTGGGATCAAAGATCAATGGTGTGTTAGTCTGTAGACGAGGCTCTGTCAAAGCATTGTTGGACGATGTTTCCCCCCGGAAGCAAACCGACCACAAAAGCATTGCTCGCCTTTCTTGTTGAAGCCAGGAGCGTCCTATAATGGAATCCGTCTAAGAAGTCGACAAAAATATTGATTCTAAAGACGGGCACCTGCAAAACAAGGAAGCCGGCCACGGGAAATATGGCCGACTTCCTCTTTGAAACAGGAAACGTCGGGATATTAGTGCTCGTCCAAAAAACCAACATATTGATTCGCTGGACGACCCTTGTGGGTTAATGAAGTTTGGCCAGTTGTTTCTTGTACGCCTTCCGTTTTATGGAAAGGTTCGTCCTGGAAGAACCACGTCAAAAAAAAATTATTATAAGTATTAAGGTGTCCATCCTCTTTTTCGAGCCGGACTTGTTGTACTCCTTCCATAAAGAACTTGTGAACTTGGACATACTAATATCTCCCGTCCAAGATTTTTTCCGAACGACTCTAGCGAAAGTTGCACAAGAAGAAAGACATTGATTAGACAATTATAATCATTTGACGAGGGTATTTATTTGGGAAAAAAGATGGAAGTATACCTCTATCCTCGGTCTGTCGCAAGCCTGCGGCGACCAAGAAGTTACCATTGTAAACATCTCTTTAAAAGGAATCCAGTTGGACGACCCTTAAAAGAAGAATTGTTTGTAGTGGAATACTCCAATATTCTGAAGTATTCCATCATCTCCTCAGCTGAATCGTCCTCCAGCTCTAAGTAGGACGTTGTTCGTCTAGTATTGGTAGTCGCCCGACTAAAATACCAGTACCGTCTTGCCACGACTTCGTTAGGGGCTTGGACGAACAGGAATTCTGCCTTGCAACCATGCATCTTGGACGTCTTGTCCCAAGCTGTCAAGAAGCCTTGACGGTTGCATACACTAAACCAGGCTTCGTCCACTGTTTTAGGAACCTTAGATACATAATGTATCTGGAAGAAGGCAGCTAATGAAGGGTTGACGCCTTTCCGCTCGCAAACGGCCAGAATACTCAAGATGTTTTGCCAAAAATTGGGGCAAGCCGGTTGTGGCCGATGCTATAATACTGAAGAAGTCGGCTTATAAATGGATGCAAGGGAAATCATAATCCTGCATCCAAAGCTAACCGATAGACAGCGAAATGGCAGGATGGAGAACTAAGTATAGTGTCCTCTCAGCCAAGAAAAACAAAGTGGTCCCCCAGCATAGGCATGGCCGAGGAAAAATGTTTAAGGTTTGGGCCTACTCGTCTGAGCCAACTATTGTCGGCCAGGATGAACCCAGGGTTTGACAGAGGGCCTAGGCGGCGTTTAATTTTGGAAGAGCTAGTGGATGACTCCTCCGAGTCATAGGACGGGTTGGAGGAAACCTCTGCTTCATTGGCTTCATCCATCGTCATACCTTGTTCGGACGGGCTGGCTTCGGAAGGTCCCTCATTGATTCTCTCCTCATCCTGGACATTTTTCCGAGAAGATGTTATGTTCGCTGGCCGGGCGCTTTGAACTTCGCGCTCCCCTTCAGCAGGAATTCGGCCTATTGATGCCTCCATTTCCGAACTGGAGGCCGAGAGATTCACCCCTCGTCTAATACGAGCCGTTTGCTTGACACACGCCAGATTACCCTGCACATGTAAAGACTGGGTCGTCTCACTTTGTCGTCCATGTCCATAAAAATAAAATGCATGACCGGCCAGAATAGGCCCAACTCTAGAATATGCCAAAGAAGAAAGGCTCTTTGTTCTAGGGTTAAGACCAATCCTTAAGCGGTCGGGCATGTTCGATGAAGAGGACGAATTCATTTTTCTTAAAAAGAATGTGAATGAAAAGCACAAATAAGAATTAACACAAGAGAGGGATACTTGTTCAATTACTCGGACGGATCGAGAAAACTTAACGTGACCTTGGACGAATTGAGGAAACTTAATAAGATCTTGAACGAAGGTTCTTTCTCTCTCTAAAGTTTAGTAAAGATGGAGCAGAGTCTCTCTTTCTAAAAAATTCTCTCAAAGATGTGAAAGTGATTTAAAAAAGGACAAGGGGACATAATTATAGGGAGGTAAAAATGACCTCCCCCTCTGATAAAGTAACTGTTACATTCCAGAAACCTCCTAAGGGCTGACCTGTTGAAACCGGCAGAATGGCGCTCATTTCATCTTGAAAAAGATGGGGCAGTTCCTGTCGGTTAAAAGAGAATTCCAACAGTCTTGGCACCTAAACTGGTAAAATCCTCTTTTAAGGGGTAAATGTTGTAGCCTAAAATATCAACAGCTATAAAGGAGACATGTGGCTCCATCGCCACCCTACACGTGGCTCCATCGCCACCCTACATGTGGCACCTTACTACTGCAGTAAAGTACATTGTCCAGAAAGGTGCATGGCCTTAAGTACACCTTTCTGAATAAAGAAGGTTGTACCAGACCCCTTTTGGCCCAACTTGAACTTGGGCCCAGAAAAAGCTAAGAACATCTTTATACAATGGATGATGTGTACTCTCCAATCAATGATTGTCATAAGTCATAATATTACTGCTTACCCAATTAGATGCTCCCAAATTAGGATGATATCAAGGTACAACAGTCTTTTCAGACACTATAAATAGTCCTTGAAATCACGGAAAAAGTGCGTTTTTTAGAGCAGTGTACTATTATTCTGCCATAAATTCTCTCTCTTTATCTACTTTCTCTCTATAAAAGTTTCCTTTATACTCCTGATACCTGACTTAAGCTTCGAAGGGGGAAATACCACCCAAACCTCCAGGGTGGATCCCTTTTTGCAGGTTTGAAGGCGGAGCTCGGGTTCGGATTTTAGTTCAGGTATTGTTGCACAAGTCTCTTATTGTTGAACCTACTGTTGGGGATAGTAGTATTTTTTTTACGAGTCAAGCACTACGTAACAGGTTCTATGTACGATAAATGATGAAATGAATGGAAAATAGAATGGAGATTAAGGAGATAATGAGAGGAGAGTGTAAGAGAGATACGGAAAAGGAAGGAAAAAATCCCTATTATAAAGGAAAAATAGTTTTCCATTCTTCAGAGAACAATTTTACTCATACGGAAAATGATTTTACACTTATTTGCAAACCAAACAATGTAAAATTTAAAATAGATGAAATTTGTTTACAAGTCGATTGAAGTATTGAACAGAGCCAAAGTGTAAGACCGTGTAAGTTTATCACCAATGATATGGCCCCTAAGGAGTAATTGCCAACTTTCTTTTGCAAAGGCTGTAAATCATAAGATGACCAACTTAAAAGGTACTAATGACAAATTTTCCATGCATGCAAGGATTAATAGTTCAATTTCACACGATCTGTGGCGAAGCTCCTAACGTAATCGACACCAAGAAGGGCTTTTGTACAAGACTTGGTTTAATTTAGTAATATCCATAGTTTCGCATTGCTATACTTTTCTAACTTTCCCTTGTTGATTATTGTGTCACTTATAATAAGGTGCCCATGAAGGATTTATGTCCTCGACTTAAATGCAATTACTAATATATAATGGATCGTATTATAGAGATAATAAGTTCGTTATATTGGGTCGTCTATACGTCTTGCTAGAGAAAGCTATAGAACTTCGGATTAGTAAATAAATAAACCCGAAGCCCAATGTAACGGATCCTACAAGGTCACACGTTAAACTTGGATCAACAAAAGAAACCTAGAGCCCAAGAGGGCCCTAGGGTGGCCGGCCAAGAGATAGGAAAAGGGGAGAGAAATCTGACCTAAATACTATTATATATTTGGGTTAGGTAGAAAAGAAAACAATCAGTTTATTCTCTTATTATTTTCTCTCTCCTATTCTCTCTCTTCAAAAGTCATGTTATACTCCAAGAAAACAAAGAAGAAGTTTCTTCCTTTCCAACTAGCATTGGTGGAGTGTTGATCCGGGTTGGTGGACTAAGTAGAGGAATCACATCTGAGATTCTCAATCCGGGTTATTCAAGCTTTGTGGAAATTACGCTACAAAGGTTATTTCTAAACTTGTATGTGATCCTTAATTGTATATGCATGTGATCCTGATTTAAGTGCTTATGAATTTGATTCATGAAATTCCGCTTTATAGTACTTATATATTCCTACAGTGGTATCAGTTTTAGCCTCTTGCATATAGAATTTTGGTCATAAAGTTTAGTTTATGTATGATTAATTTTAATTTGATTAAGGGGAGGAATTAAATTATGGATTGAATAATTAATTGAAATTTGTTAAAAAGAGTTTTAATTACTTTCTTTCTCAATATTTAATAGCCGAATTTTTAAACCTCCTAAACCCTATATTTCGAAATTTATAAAATTCTGATTTTAGATCTCTAAATTTCGATAATAAATCATATTATTAATAAAATTTTCATGCTTAAAATCGTTTATGTATGAAGATAAATTCATATAAAAGGTGTTTTGTATGAATTAGTGATTAATTATATGAATAATCTGAAAATTAATTAAAATAGAGATTTTGAAATTTGATTTTCTGTATTAAGCATAAAGAGTTATGTTTAATTTAATCAAGATCACCTAATTAAATTTACAAGAGATTGTAATTTTAATATCCTTCAAGAAAAGAAAAAAAAGATTTGAAAAACAGAAAAATTGAAGGAGGAAAGATAAGGAGCAGTGGCTGCTCCGGAATCCGGTGGTCTGCCGGCGAAATGTCGGGGAAGGAAGACGCAAGGCTGCCGGCGAGCAGTCGCGTCGGAGGGAGAACATGGCGGCAGGCGACGCACGTTCGACGTGCAAGCAGTGTTGTTCGCTGCGTTTTAGGAGGTTCGTAGGCTGGCGCTGGTGGTCCTTCTGCCGGCGTCGGCCCACGGTCGCGAAAACCGGCGAATTGCCGGTGGAGTCGTCTGAATGGGGTGGCCTGAAACGGTCGCCGGAATTTTGGCTGCAAGCTTCTCGGTGAGGCTTGCGTGAAAGCAGCCTTTGTGCTGCTGTGTTTCACGTGTGTTTTCAAAGTTTTAAAAAAAAAAAAAAATTTTTTTTAAGGAAAACGTGCCTAAAAATCTGGGCAGCAGAATTTTTTTTTTTATTTTATCCTTTTGGAAATTTTATTTTGAAAATCAGAATATTGAGAAAGATAAATTTCAATTATGTTAATTATTGACTTGGTCATAGATTTCAATCCATAATCTGATTTTTTAATCTAATTAAAATTAATTAGGCTAGTTTTAAGGGATAGAATCTTTAGGTGATTAGTTATTACTTAAAATTTTATCTTCTTGCTTTAATTAAGAATATTTGATATTTTAATTGATTGGCAAGTATAATATGTGATATTATTATGTGGCTTTTATATATGATATATTTGCTATGTATGACTAGTATGGCCCAAATTAAGATAGAAAATACGATCTGCGTATCGTGATGTATTCTTGTAATTTTAAATACGATCTGCGTATCGTTAAGTATTTTTGTAATTTATTTAATTTAGTTATTATTAAATTATTTTGATACTTATGTAATCCAAAGAAGAGTCCATCAAGAGAAGGCCCATGGAAAAGGTGGATGGAGATCCATGAAGAGTCCAAGAAGGAGCCATTGATGTTAGTTCTTAGGATTAGGGGCCATACTAGATCATTTTATTTTCGCATTTTATTATTCTTTAAAATGCTTATAAGTTTATTGTATGTTGGTTGTTGATGCGCTAGAGTTCACTAATTCATACAACATAATAAACTTAGGCCCCGTAAATATTAAGGTTTGCTTTTCCAAACATAAAGTACTTATAAAACCCTTAATTAATAGTAATAGGTCATGCCTCCGCAGGGTGTTATCATTAATTTTGGGATAATAAGGTAAAATTGCGAATTTTACAACTTAGTTTGGTTGTCCTTAACAAAATTATCAAAAGCGTTTTGAATTTTGAAGCAAGAGATAGTTAAACATGCGATGTTTATCCATCTAAACAAGAGTTATAAAGTGTTATAATTAGTAAAAGAGTTTACTTACCTTGATAATGTAACGTTAATATAAGGCCTCCGTCTGCTTAGTGTTACATGTTGATAGGATCTTGTAAAACACTTATTCATAGGGGACTTTAATTTTGAATAGGTGGTCAACCTAGAAACCTTTACATGTTTTAGGTTGCTTTATAAACATAAAATTGAACTTTGCCTTATTTTTCTGTCTGTAGATATCATGTCTAATAACAACAACAACAACTCCGGTTTCAACATTCGTCCTTTTCTGGAAAAGGACAGACTGAATGGTGAAAATTTCCTTAATTGGGAAAGGACCTTAAGACTCGTTCTGAGGTTTGAGGGTCGAGAGGACGTCTTAGATACCCCGCTTCCTGTAATAACTGATGAATCAACTGACGCTGAAAAACGTCGTGCAAAACAGGCTAGTGATAAGTCTATACCAATCACTTGTTTGATGGTAGCAGCCATGGAGCCGAACCTCCAAAAGAGGTTCGAAACCAAGGATGCCTACACGATCATGCAAGAGCTGCGGGCCATGTTTAAAACTCAGGCCCGAGTTGAGCGGTATGAGACTAACAGGGAGATCCTTGAATGTCACTTGAAGCCGGGTCAAGCTGTTGGCCCCCATGTGTTCGAAATGATGGGTCTTTTCGAAAACATGGAAAGACTTGGGTTCCCTTATAGGCTCGAGTTGGCTACTGACATCATTCTCCACTCACTACCTGAAAGTTTTAATCAGTTCAGAATGACCTACAATATGAATGAGTCTGAAAAGACTTTGCAAGAGCTGCATGGATTGTTGGTCAATGCTGAAAGGAACATCCCTAAGGTTGAACCAAAGAAAGAGGTTCTGTTGGTTCAAAAGGGAAAGGGTTTCAAAAAGAAATGGGCAGGAAAGAAGGACAAAGGCAAGCAAGTTGCCACTGTCGCTGAAAAACCTAAGCCAACCGCCAAGCCCAAGGTTGCTGCGGAAAGCAAGTGCTTCCACTGTCACAAGATTGGACACTGGAAGAGGAACTGCCCGATATACTTGGAGGAAATAAAGAAGTCTGGGGCTTCTACTTCAGGTATATATGTTATAGAAATCAATTTACTTCTACTTCTTTATGGGTATTTGATACCGGTTGTGGTTCTCACATAGTTAATGATGTGCAGGGACTAAAAAGAAGTAGGAAGTTGGCAAAAGGCGAGGTAGAGCTACGCGTTGGAAATGGAGCACGAGTTGCTGCACTTGCCGTCGGAAGCTATAGTCTACACTTGCCATCTGGGCTTATTTTAGAATTAAATAATTGTTATTTCGTTCCTACAATAACTAAGAACATAATTTCGGTTTCAGTTTTGGATTCTGAAGGTTTTTGCTTTGAAATAAAGAACAAATGTTGTTCCATTTCTTACAATAATATGTTCTATGCCAGAGCTAATTTGATAAATGGTTTATATGTGCTTGATAAATCATTACAAGTCTATAACATAGATAGCAAGAAAAAGAAATCAAATGATTCTAACCTAACCTATATTTGGCATTGCCGAATGGGTCATATAAACCAAAAGCGCATTCACAAGTTACAAAAGGACGGTATAATTCCATCATTTGATTTCGAATCATTTGATGTATGTGAATCATGCTTAATGGGAAGATGACAAAATCACCATTTACTGGAAAAGGTGAAAGGGCCAGCGATCTTTTAGGACTCATACATACAGATGTATGTGGTCCTATGAGCACAAAGGCAAGGGGAGGGTTTAATTACTTCATCACCTTCACTGATGATTTGAGTAGATATGGCTATATTTACTTGATGAAACATAAGTCGGAATCTTTTGATAGATTCAAAGAGTTCCAAAATGAAGTACAGAATCAACTTGGTAAGACAATAAAAGCACTACGATCCGATCGTGGTGGTGAATATTTGAGCCAAGAGTTTGATGATCATCTAAAGGATTGTGGAATTCTTTCACAATTAACTCCACCAGGAACACCACAGTTAAATGGTGTATCTGAAAGGAGGAATCGAACATTACTAGATATGGTTCGATCTATGATGAGTCTTGCTGATCTACCGATTTCTTTTTGGGGATACGCTCTCGAAACTGCTGCACACACACTAAATAGGAGCCCGTCAAAGGCTGTAGAAAAGACTCCATATGAGTTATGGAATGGAAAACCTCCAAACTTGTCTTTTCTTAAAATCTGGGGATGCGAGGTCTATGTAAAGCGGTTACTATCAGACAAACTCGCACCCAAGTCAGATAAATGTCTCTTTGTGGGATATCCAAAAGAGACAAGGGGTTATTACTTCTATAACCGTCAAGAGAACAAAGTGTTTGTTGCTCGTGATGGTGTCTTTCTTGAAAAGGAATTTGTTTCTAGAAAGACAAGTGGGAGTAAAATAACACTCGAAGAAATTCGAGATGAGCAACAACTGGACGTGGCTCACACCATGTCAGAGACGGCCCAACAAGACGAAAGTCATGTTGAGGAGATAACGTATTCAACGCATGAACCTCCTACCGTCCCATTCGAAGTTGAATCAAGCGAAAATCTTCAAACTGTTGAAGAGAACGTTTCTCTTGATGCTCAGACCCCGCGTAGGTCTAGTAGACCAAGGATTCCAAACAAAAGGTTGGTTGATTTCCTAATGACTGAGAATTCTGAAATTATGATTTTGGAAAATTCAGAACCTACTACCTACAAACAAGCTTTGACGAGCCCAGACTCTGAGAAATGGCTTGAGGCCATGAAATCCGAGTTAGACTCCATGTCTGAGAATAAAGTTTGGACACTAGTTGACTTGCCTGCTGGGGTTAACCCTATTGGATGCAAGTGGGTGTTCAAATTGAAAACAGACAAAGATGGAAATGTCTATGTCTACAAAGCAAGACTGGTTGCAAAAGGATTCAGACAAGTTCATGGTATAGACTATGATGAGACCTTTTCTCCAGTAGCAATGCTTAAATCAATTCGGATACTTTTAGCGATTGCTGCATTTTTCGATTACGAAATTTGGCAGATGGATGTCAAAACCGCATTCTTGAATGGGTTCTTGAATGAGGATGTGTACATGACACAACCTGAAGGTTTTGAAGATCCAGAAAATCCTAAAAGGGTTTGCAAGCTTCAGAGATCCATTTATGGATTGAAGCAGGCATCTCGGAGCTGGAATCTTCGGTTTGATGAGGCAATCAAACAATTTGGTTTCATCAAAAGCGAAGAAGAGTCTTGTGTTTACAAGAAGTTTAGTGGGAGCAGCTTAGTCTTCTTGGTTCTGTATGTAGATGACATACTAATCATGGGAAACGACATACCAATGCTTGAGTCAGTCAAGGAATGGTTAAAGAGTTGTTTCTCTATGAAGGACCTTGGAGAAGCTGAGTACATACTGGGAATTAAAATCCATAGAGATAGGTCTCGAAGGATGATTGGGCTGAGTCAAGAAACTTATATTGATAAGGTTCTTACAAGGTTCAACATGGAAAACTCGAAGAGAGGTTTCGTTCCCATGTCACATGGCATATCGCTTAGCAAGAGTCAGTGCCCGACTGAGCCTGATGAGTTAAAGCGAATGAGTAGCATTCCTTATGCTTCGGCTATAGGGTCTATTATGTATGCCATGATAAGTACTCGACCTGATGTTGCATATGCCTTGAGCATGTGTAGCAGGTTCCAAGCAAATCCAGGAGAAGCACACTGGACTGCAGCTAAGAGCATCCTTAAGTACTTAAGGAGGACTAAAGGCATGTTCTTAGTATATGGGGGACAAAGTGAGTTGGTTGTTGAAGGTTACACGGATGCAAGCTTCCAAACCGACAGAGATGACTACCGCTCTCAGTCAGGGTATGTCTTTCGTCTGAATGGAGGAGCAGTGAGCTGGAAGAGCTCAAAGCAAAGCACTGTAGCAGACTCTACGACAGAATCAGAATATTTAGCAGCAGTTGAAGCAGCTAAGGAAGCAGTTTGGATAAAGAAATTCTTGACAGAGCTGGATATCGTACCTAGTGTTCTGGAAGGAATTGAGTTGTTTTGTGACAACAATGGTGCTATTGCGCAAGCAAAAGAGCCAAGGTCACATAACAAGTCCAAGCATGTGATGAGGAAGTATCACCTCATTCGAGAAATAGTTGACAGGAAGGATGTCAGAATCTGCAAAGTTCATACGGATGAGAACGTGGCTGATCCGCTAACTAAACCACTACCTCAACCCAAGCATGAGTGTCACGCTAGGGCTATAGGCTTGAAGCAAATGTTAGAGTGGCTTTAGATTGTACTAGGTTTAGAGAAACTTATTACAATGTAAAGACATGGTTTTGCTATTTATGTTTTATAATAAATTTTGTCTTATTTAATTTTGGTTTGGTATTAAATAAAATGTCCAAAATATATCTTGAATTCTATGGTTTTGTCAAATATGTGATTTGATGAATGAAACACCATAAGTGAACAGAATTCATAGAATATTAAAGTTCCTAATCTAAGTCATTAAACTGGACATAAATGACTTATTAAAGGGATTAGCATATAAGATTGATTGATAGCTGTTTCATGGGCTATGGAAACATAGAGATGTTTAATCAATCATATGGACATGTATAGTTGATACATAGTCGAACTTGACCATGCTTAGAAGTTTATAACTTCGAAATTATATTAGTAGATTCCTGAGACATGAGTAGAACATTACTCAGCCCAATGATTAGTATAGCTTTGATACTGTCAAACGTCATGCCGTAAAAGGGGACTATAAAGACAGCATTCAGGTTGTGCTAAAAGTTGAGTGGGAGTATTGGTTACTACAAGATTGGAAAGTCCTCCTATATGAGATAGGATAGGTGTCTTGGCCCCTTGAAGAGTGAAAAATTGAAAATGCATGGCCGTGCTCAAATGGATCATTCGATGATCATTTGTTTGACAATTTGAACTCGGATTTCAAGAAATAATTTGAAAGCTAGTATGGATGATATAGAAATATGATCATACTATCAAATTAAGACATTAAGAGACTTGCGGAATAAAAACATTGCACACTCGTCTCGGACAAGTGGGAGATTGAAGGATTTATGTCCTCGACTTAAATGCAATTACTAATATATAATGGATCGTATTATAGAGATAATAAGTTCGTTATATTGGGTCGTCTATACGTCTTGCTAGAGAAAGCTATAGAACTTCGGATTAGTAAATAATAAACCCGAAGCCCAATGTAACGGATCCTACAAGGTCACACGTTAAACTTGGATCAACAAAAGAAACCTAGAGCCCAAGAGGGCCCTAGGGTGGCCGGCCAAGAGATAGGAAAAGGGGAGAGAAATCTGACCTAAATACTATTATATATTTGGGTTAGGTAGAAAAGAAAACAATCAGTTTATTCTCTTATTATTTTCTCTCTCCTATTCTCTTTCTTCAAAAGTCACGTTATACTCCAAGAAAAAAGAAGAAGTTTCTTCCTTTCCAACTAGCATTGGTGGAGTGTTGATCCGGGTTGGTGGACTAAGCAGAGGAATCACATCTGAGATTCTCAATCCGGGTTATTCAAGCTTTGTGGAAATTACGCTACAAAGGTTATTCTAAACTTGTATGTGATCCTTAATTGTATATGCATGTGATCCTGATTTAAGTGCTTATGAATTTGATTCATGAAATTCCGCTTTATAGTACTTATATATTCCTACAGCCCAAATACAAGGTAATGTTTGATAAAAGGAATAACATGAATTTCTTGATTGGTGACAATAAATCAAGATTAACAGTAGTATATAAACTTGGCAGGTTTGGCAAGTGAAACCAGCAATAACAAAAAAATAGCTATTGCACTCATAGCAATTACAGGCACAGCCACCTTAGTTTCGGCGTACTATCTATGGAGGTGGATTTGTCGACGATACGGTGACAATTCATCTCTTTGCTCTGGTCATTTGCTTAGTCTGCTTAATGCTACACTGCTAACTTGACGTGTAGGTATTCTCGCAGCACGTAAAACGATGTCAACCAGCAGGGAAGCAAGATTTGCAGATGCTGGAGTGGATGAAGCTGATTTAAAAGATTTAGTGCTGTTTGACTTTAAAGAATTGGAGATTGCAACCAGCAACTTTTTGGTCAAGGTGGTTTTGGTCAAGTGTATATGGTAAAGATATGTTATTTATATGCTGGAGAGATTTAAGGAGATATATATGTGAAGGTGAATAACAATTGTTTCTTCTCAGGGAAAACTAGAAGATGGGCAAGAGATAGCCGTGAAAAGACTCTCATGAGCATCCGAACAAGGCCAACAGGAGCTTATGAACGAAGTGCTTGTAATTTCGAAACTACAACACAAAAATCTTGTTAAATTGTTGGGTTGCAGTGTAGAACGAAAAGAGAAACTACTAGTCTATGAATACATGCCAAATAAGAGCTTAGATGCACTTATTTTTGGTACATTTCTAAATTCATGCTTCTTTTTTGTGTGAATATTTTATAATTCATTCGTTTCTTTTCAGGTGACTAACTTCTCTTATTTAGAAATGCCATAATAAATCAGATATATCACATGTGTTGAATTATTATCGTTATATATTCCATGCATATTGCGATGCAGATTTTAATCATCGAAAACAGTTGGACTGGACAAAACGCTTCAATATCATCCATGGGATATGTCGAGGCCTCCTTTATCTTCATAGAGATTCTAGATTGAAAATTATTCACAGAGATCTGAAAGCAAGTAACATCTTGCTTGATGACGAGCTTAACCCAAAAATATCAAACTTTGGAATGGCAAGAATATTTGGGACCAAACAAGATCAAGCCAACACCTTGAGAGTAGTTGGCACCTAGTAAGCATCCTGACGAATTAACTTCATTATACACTTAAACTAATTGAAAAGTGGATTTCTAACGTTTTCTCTCTCTACAGTGGTTACATGTCTCCTGAGTATGCCATGGAAGGTCGATTTTCTGAAAAGTCTGATGTATATAGTCTTGGAGTGCTACTATTAGAGATCATCAGTGGAAGAAAAAACATTAGCTTTTTGGAATCCGAGTCTTTAGGCCTCTTAACTTATGTATGCTATAGTATTAAGTCAATCGATTTCTATATAAGGAATTTACTTTCCCTTACTCTATTTGTGTGAAAGAGACTTATACCAATTACCATATATCTAACACTTCTTATTTATCCCATGATGCTAGGCGTGGACATTGTGGAACGAGGACGATATGGTTTCTTTGATTGATCCAACTATTTCTTATTCATCCTCCAAAGATGAGATTTTGAAGTGCATATATTTGGGGTTATTTATAGGCCAAGCATTTCGACATTGATTTCCTTGCTTGATGGCAATGATATAACTGATCTTCCATATCCAAAACAACCAGGCTTTACGCTAAGACAAGCTAATTCTGTTGATGGGTTTCCGCAAAATGGCCAACAACAGTGCACAATCAACCATCTTTCTTTGACTGCTGTAAGCGGTCGATAGTGCATGCTTTGAAGAGCTTTGTGTATTTTGTAGTTATGTATGTTGCGACGATGTGGCCATGTGGGAGTAGTATAGCATGAATATTTCTTATTGTAATACGCAAGCAAGCAGCTAAGCACTATACAGGATACCTGTAAAGAAATGTTTAGGGTTTAATTGCTTGCTTATTCTATTGATATCAAACATATATATATATATAGTACATCAAAGTAGGAAACCATATTAACAAAGAACCCTATACATAAGGAAACATATCCTATACAATCTTGCCTAACACACCCCCCCCCCCTTCAAGTTGGGCATGTGAAGGATCCAAAATGCCTAACTTGGACAATAGCAGATCAAACTAGGACTTTCCAAGAGCTTTGGTGAAAATATCGACAAGCTGAGTTTTTGTATGAACGTAGGAGGATCAATAAGACCATCCCGAATGGCATCGCAAACAAAGTGGCAGTCAACTTCAATGTGCTTTGTACGTTCATGAAAAACAGGATTTTTGGCAATATATATGAAGGGCGGAATGGCTATCACAAAAGAGAGGAATAGCTTTGGGATGATAGACACCCAAGCTTAACAATAAGGGCTTCAACCATTTTAACTCGCAAGTAAGTGAAGCCATGGACCGATATTCCGCCTCAGTAGAAGAGCGCGAAACTGTAGGAAGCTTCTTGGTTTTCCAAGAGATAGGAGAATGCCCTAGAAAGACAAGCCAATTAACCAGATAAGGAACAACAAGTGAGGGGGCAAGCTGCCCAATCGGAGTCACACCAGCCCTGAAGCGAGATATCACAATCAGAACGCAAAAGAATATCCTACCCAGGAGTACCCTTCAAATACCGAACAACACGCAAAGTAGCATCCCAATGTTCC
Source organism: Beta vulgaris subsp. vulgaris (assembly GCF_026745355.1). Classification (NCBI taxonomy): domain Eukaryota; kingdom Viridiplantae; phylum Streptophyta; class Magnoliopsida; order Caryophyllales; family Amaranthaceae; genus Beta; species Beta vulgaris. The sequence continues at coordinate 12,877,237 of NC_079209.1, forward strand.
TGGTGAGGCTCTTGCATGAACTGAGAGAGAACATGAACCGAATAAGCCAGATCGGGCCGAGTAGCAGCCAAATAGATCAGACGTCGATAAGCAGCAGAGTCATTAAGCAACAGACCAGAAGCGAGAGCAAGATGGTGATTCAGCTCAATAGGAAAACCAGATGGCGTAGAACCCAACAAGTCGACCTCGGAAATAATATCAAGAGTGTATTTCCTTTAACAAAGAAAAATACCATAAGCACTCTGAGCCACCTCAATGCCAAGAAAATACTTCAACACACCCAAATCCTTCATCTTAAAACAATCACTCAAATAAGCTTTGAAAGTAGAGAGCGCAGCGGAATCATTACTAGAAATAATAATGTCACCGACATACACAAAACATTAATCTTAACAGAGTGATGAGTGTAAGTGAAGAGAGAATACTCAAAATATGGTTAAAGGAAACCATAAGCCTTCAAGGAAGTGACCAATTTGGCAAACTAATAACGGGGAGCTTGCTTCAAGCCAGATAAGGACTTGCAGAGACGACATACAAGATTAGGATTAGAACAAGCAAAACCTGGAGGGAGTTTCATATAAACCTCTTCATCCAAATCACCATGAAGAAAAGCATTATGAACATCCATCTGATGAACCTCCCAATTTTTGAAGCCAGCTATAACAAGAAAGGTGCGCACATTAATCATTTTAGCAACAGGAGCAAAAGTCTCTACCGACTTCCTGATGATTCCCCAAGACGACCAATCGAGATTTTAGGCGTTCAACTTCACCATTAGACAAGTATTTGGTTCGATAGACCCACTGACTGCCCAATGCACGTTTCCTAGGAGCAAATTCCTCCAATATCCAAGTACCATTATCCTCTAACACCTGAGTTTTAGCTTGCGTAGATTGTTTCCACCCCTCACTCCGCATAACGTCCTTAAAGGACCTCGGTTCAGAAGTAGAAATAATAGCTGCAACAAACTTCAAATAATTTGCAAAAATTTTATATAATGAGCTATAGGGTAAGGAGTACCTGAGGAAGAAGACGGAGCAGGCGTAGAGGAAGATGGACTATCTGAAATGACCGCATGAGTAACATAATCCTTCAAAATACCGAAGGAATTTTGGTCCACAGACCACGACCCAAAATAGGAGGAGATGAGGGTGCAACCAATGGAGCGCTAGTAGGCGAGGGTGGGTTAGATGGTTTGCTGGGAGAAAGATGGCATAAAGATAATGGGCTATGATCCAAAGAAGAGGGGCGCGCATCAGTAGAGGCGGTGGGTAACAAGTTTGGGCCACGCTGGGTTATTTGTGTGTTGGGCCGAGAAACTGGAGAAGAGGGGGGCGCTAGTAGAGGCGCTGGGTAACAAGATTGGGCTAGGCTGGGGTATTTGTGTGTTGGGCCGAGAAACTGGATAAGAGGGGAGAGGAGGGGATGTAGCGAAGAGGACAAGTGAGATAATAGTGGGCTGAGAGGGCACGATTTTAGTGGGCTGAGAGGGCACGATTTTCGTGGGCTGAGAGAGGACATCATTTGTGGGCTGAGAAAGAGGAGGAGAGAGGAGATCAGAAGGAGGAGAGGAAGACAGATTCGTGGGCTTAGAGGGCACGAGAGTAGGAGGCAGTTGTGGGGGGGTAGAAGTGAACGAATTTGTGGGGGAAGATAAGGAAGCATAAGCAGGCATAATATCATCATCAAAATCAGGATGAACCGTGAGTTCACTAGGCACCAAACTAGTAGGATCAATATTCACATCATTAGGAGATAAAGAGTGATACATTTCCTCAAAAAATTGACATTACGGGAAATAAAAAATTCCTTTGTATAAAGATCAAACAACCTCCAACCTTTCTTGCCAAAAGGATAACCAACAAACACACACTTCATACTACGACTAGCAAATTTGTCCCCTTTAGTCTTATGATTGTGAGCAAAACAAAGACAACCAAAAGTACGAATAGCATCATAGTTAGGAGTAAAACCAAAGAGAATGTCAAAGGGAGATTTGTTGTGGAGGAGAGAAGAGGGATGACGTTTGATTAAGTGACCAGCAACTAAAATGCTCTCACCCCAAAAATGAATAGGGAGATGAGCTTGAAACCGTAAACCACGGCAAACATTAAGAATATGCTGATGCTTACGTTCTACACGGCCATTTGTTGGGGGGGGGGGGTAGCAACACAAGAAGTTTGAAATATGATGCTAGAGGATGCAAAGAAATTAAGTAAGCAATTAAATTCAGTGCCATTATCACTTTGAACAACTTTAACGGTTTGAGAGAATTGCCGATCAACAATAGTAAGAAAGTTCATGAACATGGTAAAAACCTCATTCTTAAACAGGTCTAGAAAAATTATCCACAATAGTCAAGAAATAGCAGGCCCCACAAGAAGAAACATGTCTGTAGGGATCCCATAAATCACAATCAACCTTTTCAAATATCATATACTAGCTTTAATGTCACTCAAAGGAAACTTATCTCTAGAATGTTTAGCACGAAAGCAAATTTCACATGATTTATTCAAACTACCCTTATGACCACACAAAGAAGGAAGTAACTTCACCACTTTCTCCGAGGGATGACCAATACGACGATGCCACAACTCAAAGTCCGTAGACACTCCATGAAAGGAAACCAAAGGGAAAGCAGTATCACTGGTGAAGTAGTAAAGTCCATCCTCTCTACGACCCATTCCAATCAGCGTCCTCATGTGAACCTGTATAGCATTCATAGAAGAGTTAAATTGAACAAAACACTGCAAAGCATTAGTCAGTTGTGCAACATAAAGTAAACTACAACTAAACTGAGGAACTAAAAGAACATTATTGAAGATATTTACCATTAACTATATATTTGTTTTTTTTTTTTTTTTTGACAAGAACTATATATTTGTTATTAAATAATATACTAATCTCTACATTTCTAGTTTGACTTATATATTTGCCCATGCATATATTTGATTGAGAATATATGTAATTATGTATTAGCAAAAGTTTATAAAAAATTGGAGAGAGTACCTACGACTGCACAACAAACTCTTTTATATTACTAAAGTACTAAATGTGACGAATCAAATAAGATCCTATATACTTCTAAAGTATCAAGATTCAAATTAATAATCTCTATTATATAAGCCAAGGAGGGAGCAATGCTGACCCCCTTTGAATTTACATACTCATCCCTCCACAATTTAAAACCACTACACACATAAACTTACCAAAAAAAAAAATATTCAACCAAATCTCTATTAAATCAAATTAACTCATATAATTGCCAATCACATAAACTTTCCAATACAAAAGATTCAATCAAATTAAATTTAGATCCAGTCAACTAAAAAAATTCGTAATCAAGAACTTACCAAAAATTAATATCACGGACAATAGAAAAAAATGACATTCTCATTACAAAGACAACTCATATACAAAATTAATCACAAATACAAACTCCCAAAAAAATTCAGTTTTTTCATTACTTGGATATGCAATTTCATCACTTATAGTTACTTTAAAAATATTTTTAGATACTATTTATAAGTATTTAAATACTTCTTACTCACCAAATGAAGGTGAACATAGATATGTACTTTCATAATTTTATTTTTCATTTCTTTTAATATCGAGTCATAGTTATGTAAATGTCACTGCAAGCATAACGTGCAGAAAAAGCTAGTATTCATAAAAAGTGGAGGGAGCACTTTCTTTTTAAGAATATAATTAATACTAAAAAGTGTTATAAACTTTATAGCGTGTATATCATAATTGAACGACGCATTTCCTTTGCTAGAAAAACTGTTCCCTGATTTAGGATTTAGTTTGTACATATTTTGATTGATAATACAAATTCACACTTTTTCACCAAAAGAAAATTTAGAGAAAGAAATTTTTAAAGTGGATGAAGGTGAGGGGATCCAAACCCATAAGAAAACCCAATCGTACACATGAGTTGAATCACACATTGCAATGGCCAAGAATTGAACCTATCTGACAGCAGTGGCGGATTATAAGAGGAGTGGGCAGGGGCTTGGCCCCTCTTATGTTTGTCAAGTAAAAGTACAGAACTACAAAGTGTTTCATGAAACTCTGTTTGGCCTAGTGGCGTTCGAAGCATTAATACTCTTGGAGAACAAGAGGATGTTCGATCCATGACTCATGGCATGCTTATGTCTTTTTGCTTTTTCTTTTTCTTTTTTCCCTTTATCTTTGGGTTACCATGTTTCTAATTTTGAAACATATTTTCTGTTCACTGTTAGTATCTTCTGATTTTTTTTGTTTTTATTTTCTCCCTATATCTTTGCCTTTTTGGCTTATTATGTTCCTACTATTGTAAAATCTTTTTTTATTTATTGCTAATATCTTCTTATTTTAGTTTTTATATGTAAAATCATTTTTTTTTTTACAAACCATTATGAACAATGATAAATGATAAATGTATCTTCTTTTTCCTTGAAACAAGAAAGTAATTTGCTTGGTAATTGATTTTAGTTACTAATAATACTAATGAACTATAACTTTAGTTTCTAAAATATCTATCCACTTAGGGCATGTTCTCTTCGACATAAAACAACTGAACTGAACTGAGCTGAGCTGAAAAAAAACTAAACTGAACTGAACTGAACTGAATTGAATTGAATTGAATTGAATTGAATTAAACTGAATTGAATTAAATTGAATGTAATAAATATATAAATAATATTTTAAACAATAACAATATGAATATTAAATAATAATGATAATGATAATTAATAAGAATTAATAATTAAAAATGAATAATAATAATAGTATTTTAGATATTTTTAAATGATAGTTATAAATAAATAATATTAATAATCATAAATTAATAATAAATGATAATAATGATAATTAAAAATAATTATTTATATTATTAGTATTAATATATTAATATTTGACGATGATTATATAATAACAATAATATCTAATAAGTAATATTACTATTTTAATAATTAGATTTCTTAATATAATAATATTTAGTAATAAAAATAATGATTGGGTCGGACAACGCAAAATTACATCATAAACCATTTTGACGCGATTTGATTGGTTTATGGGCTAAAAACCGTTGGTTTATTTGTACTTTTGATCTAAACCATGTTCCTCCTAATAATAATAATAATGACAATGAGTAAAGCTATAAAAAAATATTGAAATAATAATAATAATAATAATAATAATAATATAATAATAATAATAATAATAATACTTAATAATAATGATTTAAAAATAAATAATAATAATAATAATAATAATAATAATAAGAGTAATTTGTAAAATAATTAGACTAATAATAATAATAATAATAATAATAAGAGTAATTTGTCAAATAATTAGACCAACATAATAATAATAATAATAATAATAATAATAATAATAATAATAATAATAATAATAATAATTAATAAACCGGTTATTTCACCAAATACCCCCGACAAATCGCGAAATTCACAATATACCCTCAATGTTTCAACAATTCACCATATACCTCTTTTCATTTTTGTGCACCAAATACCCTTTTTTTAACTGCACCGTTACCTTTATTTACCATTTTGCCACAATTAACTCCTAACCCTAAAATCTAAACCTAATCCCTAACCCTAAACCTTAACCCTAACCCTAGTCCAGCCCCCTCCCCTTCCTCCTCCCCTTCTGCGCGTGTCGGCCTCCCCACCCCCTGCGCGTCCCACCGTCGGCCTCCCCCTCACCCCTTCCCCGCCGATTTCCCTGCCCCTACCCCTCACCGCCGCGCGTGCTGGCCTCCCCACACCCTGCGCATCCCACCGTCGGCCTCCTCTCACCCCTTCCCCGCCGATTTCGCAGCCCTTACCCCTCACCGCCTCCCCACCTCCTGCGCATCCGTTCACCCCTTCCCCGTCGATTTTAGGGTTCCCACCCCCTGTGCATTCGTTACCCCTTTCCCCTGCTGCTCTGTTTTGGTCATCTCCTCGCCAGGTTGCTCCAGGCTGTTGCCGCTGGTCTTCGGGAGTTTTAGAGGAGGCTGTGTTGAGAGATTCGCGGGGCTGCGGGAGGGAGGGGAGGGGGAGGGGGTAGGGGTTGCGGTAGAGGGAGGGGGAGGGGGTGGGAGTTGCAACGGAGGGAGAGGGAGGAGTTCGGGCTGCAGCGGGGGGAGGGGTTGCAGTAGAGGGAGGGTTGGGGGAGGTGTGGGGGCGGTGAGGGGTAGGGGCTGGGAAATCGGCGAGGAAGGGGCAAGGGGAGGCCGACAGTGGGACGCGCAGGGGGTGGGGGAGGCCGATGGTGGGGGAGGGGCAGGGGTGGGGTGGAGGGAGGGGGGCTGCCAAAGAGTTAGAGTTAGGGTAAGGAGAAGGAGAAGGGTTTAGGGGTAGGATTAGAGGAAGGGTTACGGTTAGGGTTAGGTTAGATTAGGGTTAGGGTTTAATGATGGCAAAATCGTAAATAAAGCTAATGGTGAGTTAACGGCAGTTAAAAAAAGGGTATTTGGTGCATAAAAATGAAAAGTCAGGGGTATAAGGTGAATTGTTGAAACATTAAGGGTATATTATGAATTTGTTGATTTGTCGGGGGTATTTGGTGAAAAAATCGTGAATAAAATAGTTATAAAAGAATGGAGCTGAACTGAACTGAACTGAGCTACACTGAACTGAACTGAACTGAATTGAACTGAATTGAGCTGAACGGAACTGAACTGAACTGAACTGAAAATAAGCTGGGGAGAACAAACCCTTACTTGTGAATTATTCTTTCAATTCCTTGAAAATTTGACAATGGTCAAACAAATAATATATGGACAAAACTGCTTAAAAATTAAAAGGTTGTGATTTAGCACAATTAAATTAGCTAAAACTATTGGGAGTACTTTCTCAAAATTATCCAAACTTTTGATTATCCTATATATAATAGACTCATAAGGGGTCATTAAAGGCAAGAAAAATAAAAGTTTGGATTATTTTGGAAAGGTACCTCAAATAGTTTGGATTGTTCTAGAATAACCCAAAGTTGGGATTATCTTTAGCGGACCGTTCATAGTTGGGATTATTTTTGTCAATTTTTCCTTTTAACTTTGATATGTATCTTTGAATGTTTTTATTCCTCATTTAAATTTTGTTATTAAACTTTTAATTGGTTGAATCGGCCCTTGTGAAATAGTTGGTCAAGATCTGCCACTGTCTGACAGGCCGGAGGACCTCCAACCAAATAGGTCAATCATCATTTTTATGGAGCGGAGCAAGTATGTTGCTAAGAAAGTATGTTTGAACATGCTTTGTTGATGGAGGTGTGTTAAATATGACTTGAAATCTTGTGAATGGCATAAGGCTAACTTTGAATGCACATATCTCTCAATATATAAATGATTTTGATGTGATTCAAATTGGAGGTGATAGCTTGTTCAAAGAGCTTTCCAACGATAGGTCATATGCCCAATTTCGATGAGAAACGAGAAAGTTATGACTGTTTTACGAAAAACTGACGAAGCTTTTGTCCCGGGCCCGATCGGCGTTTGCCCGACCCATCGGGCGGTGCGCGATTTTGGCGCTGAACGGTTTTTCGATATTTTTTCGTTTTTAAGTTATCTTTTAGGGTTTGTACGGGTTCCTTATGATTATAAAAGGGCTCTTAGTGTTCATTATTATTAACACAACTTATGAAACACTTTTAGCCTCTAGATTTAGGACTCCTTGTATTATTCTCTCTGATTTTCTCCATTATAGTGAAGAAGCTCTAATCCCCCACCTGTGGATGTAGGTCAAATTTGACTGAACCACGTAAATCCTTGTGTTATTTGTTTGTTCATCTTTATAGTTTTCTCACCTTCATTATTTCATTGATTTTCTGTTCCGCATTAATCAAACTACAACACCAATTTCCTAACAAATTGGTATCAGAGCCTGGTTGTTTAAGATCTTAGGTGTTTATAGAAAAAGTTTGATTTTTTGATTATATCAATGAAATTTGATAGGCAAGTAAATTTTGGCCTATGGCAATTAAAGATGAAAGCCATCCTGGTTCAAAGTGGTTGTCACAAGGCTCTAGAAGGTGCATCCAAAAAGCCTTCGGGTATGACGGATGAGAAGTGGGAGGAATAGATTTGAAGGCACTCTCAGCGATTCATTTAAGTCTTTCTAATGAAGTTTTGAGAGAGGTTGCCAAAGAGACAACTGCTGCGGGTTTGTGGTTGAAGTTGGAGTCACTCTATATGACAAAGTCTGTGACCAACCGTCTACTACTAAAATCTAGACTTCATGATCTTCGTCTAGTAGAAGGTAAACCGCTTGATTCTCATTTAGATGAATTCTTCTCTATAATTATGGATTTGCAAAACATCGATGTTGAGATCGATGATGAGGATATGGCTATTAGGTTGTTGTGTTCTTTACCACTTCTATGAGCACTTTCGAGAATCTTATTATATGGTAAAGATGATTTGAGTTTGCAGGATGTTAAGGAGGCCTTAACTCAGAGAGATTTAATTGACAATAAATTGGTTAATAAATCTAATAATTCTGCTCACACAAATGCTTTGGTTGCTCATGGTGGAAAGAATTCTGGCAAAATCTGTAACTATTGTCATGTGAAGGGTCATATTAAATCTGAGTGTTGGAAATTAAAGAAGAAAAATGGAGAAAGGTCAATGAGGATCGATCTGCAAATATTGCCACGTGTTTCTGATGATGATCTTGCACTTTAGGGTTACAAGATTTGGGGCTGCGGTTTCTACGATCTCTTTATGTTTGGTGCCCTTTTGAGATCTCTTGGTAAAACGAGAAACCGTGTGGATTTTCTTTTTGGAGTCTATGATAGATTGTTTTTAAGTTTGTAATAAAGTAACAATCTTGGTTATGCATTAGATTTTGTTCTAGTTATGCTATTTCTTATCTCAAATTTGGTACTTTTTGTTTATTAAGTACATTGCAATTTAGAAATTATTGTTGTCATTCAGTTTCTAGAATTGCTTTTAGTTTGTTGTTGAGATGAAGAAGTGTTTGAAGAGATTTGGTCAATTTGAGAAGCATGCTTGCGTTGGTGACTTTATACTCTCGATCTAGGCCATGTGATGGTTTTGTATACGGATTTTGTGTTCGAAGACGCATCGGTACACAAGTTATAGAAGATGTCCGTTCTGGATTGCCTACAATGGGTAGGTTTATGGAATTTTGTTTAAGGTGGAGGTTCTATGGTGTTTGGTGTGTTGAGCATCATTTTTGGTTCAAGGTGGAGTTACCTTGTTTGATTGGTTTCAAGTCAAGGTGGAGATTGTTAAATATGACTTGAAATCTTGTGAATGGCATAAGGCTAACTTTGAATGCACATATCTCTCAATATATAAATGATTTTGATGTGATTCAAATTGGAGGTGATAGCTTGTTCAAAGAGCTTTCCAACGATAGGTCATATGCCCAATTTCGATGAGAAACGAGAAAGTTATGACTGTTTTACGAAAAACTGACGAAGCAGTTTTGTCCCGGGCCCGATCGGGCGGTTTGGCCCGACCCAATCGGGCGGTGCGCGATTTTGGCGCTGAACGCATTTTTCCGATATTTTTCGTTTTTAGGTTATCTTTTAGGGTTTGTACGGGTTCCTTATGATTATAAAAGGGCTCTTAGTGTTCATTATTATTAACACAACTTATGAAACACTTTTAGCCTCTAGATTTAGGACTCCTTGTATTATTCTCTCTGATTTTCTCCATTATAGTGAAGAAGCTCTAATCCCCCACCTGTGGATGTAGGTCAAATTTGACTGAACCACGTAAATCCTTGTGTTATTTGTTTGTTCATCTTTATAGTTTTCTCACCTTCATTATTTCATTGATTTTCTGTTCCGCATTAATCAAACTACAACACCGATTTCCTAACAAGGTGGTACTGCTCTAACCAGTAAAACGTCAACTGAGTTTATCATTCTTTAGCACCAGGTACAAAAAGAAAAGTAATCTTAGCTAGCGAATTAGAAGAGTCAACTAGTTATGTCTGCATCATAATTCATAAGACAATTTGTAAAATGTTTGTTCGTTGCTGTCGTGAGAATCAATGAGGTTGAAATATTAAAACTAATACAACTTGAGTGTATTCCTGGTACTGAAAAGGGCACAATCTGTAGTTAATTAAACATGAAGTAACTTTCAGATGGCGTAAAACCTTAAAGTATTGTTACTTGGACGGAGTACGAGGTTGATCACGTAATAAAAACATAATGTATATTTTTCATACTAAGGAAATGTTCCAGATGGACTAAGTAGTGAATTTGAAAGAAATTTTCCATGGACCATTTATATCTGGGGTATTGACGTTACTAGCTAGCCATTAGCAATACATCTCTACCAATGGCTTTAGATATTGCGCCATATTCTCTAATATTTACTGTATTTTTCATCTGTGGTTTTTGCTCAGAGTTTGTCTTGGCAATTACCAATATCACCACCACTGAATTCCTTACAGACCCAGAAACCTTAGTTTCTAGTAATGCCACTTTCAAAATTGGGTTTTTCAGCCCCATTAACACCACAAATCGCTATGTTGGAATCTGGTATAATACCAACGAATCTGATACAATGGAAGTTGTCTGGGTAGCTAATACAAACAACCCAATTAAAAACTCTTCCGGGGTGCTGAAAATATCTGAGGATGGAAATCTTGAGCTCTCAGATGGAAAAAGCACCATCTTTTGGTCATCAAATGTGTCTAATCAGGCACATAATAATTCAGTTGCTAAGCTTCAAGATACCGGGAATCTTGTTTTGCTATCTGGTGTTAGTGGGATGATCATCTGGCAAAGTTTTGAACATCGCAAAAATTCATTGTTGCTAGGAACGACGATGTCAATTAATATGTCAATTATTGACGAGGATCACATGAATGAGTACGGATATACAATGCTAAGATCTTGGAAGAGCGCTTCAGATCCATCAGATGGACGCTTTAGGATTAGTGCAAATGTACTCGCACCGGTTGGGGAATTAGTAACTTGGGATGGTGATAAACCTTATTGGAGATCTGGCACATTCGGAATATTTAATACGTCTCGGCAGGCTTTTCCTGCATTGGAACTAATATACAATTCTATAGAAAACACATATAAGATTTTATACTTTATGAAAAATAAGTCATTCGTGGGGTACCATCTTTTGAATGATGACGGGAATTTGTTTCATAGGACTTGGGATGACAGTAGCCGGAAGTGGAATACTACATGGCAATCCATTGAAACTAAATGTGATATTTATAGTAACTGCGGTGCTTTTGGACTTTGCAACCCCAAAGATTCACCCATATGCAGTTGCTTAACGGGGTTTGAGCCCAAAATAATTGATGAATGGAGTCTAGGCAATTGGACTAGTGGGTGTGTAAGAAGAACATCATTGCAATGTGGCAATAGAGGAGGCAAAGAAGACGGCTTCTCAAGGCTAATCCATGTAAAACTACCAGATAATGCTGATTTTTTTTTGGTAGATAGTCAGGCTGAATGTATGAGGAGGTGCTTGGGAAATTGTTCATGTTTAGCATATGCAAATCCTAAGGGACCCATAAGCATGGTGTGGAACGAAAGTCTAACTGACATGCAGCAATTCTCTATTGATGGTGCAGAAGTTTTCATTCGTTTGGCTCATTCAGAACTAGGTGATCACTTGTTCTTGGCTCTTCTGCTTTTATAATTAGTTCATTCGTTATTTGATGTGCATTTCACTTCATTTATGAATTCTGTAGTCGCATATTCTCTATTTCTCAATTTAGTTGCAACGGGTTCATTTTTGAAACTATTTAAATAACTAAAATACCTTAATTCATATATCTATACTATTATATTAAAAGGCGTTCGTAATAAAATATATGTTACCACGTAAAACCCCTTTTTACTACGAACATGCAACATCATATGCTTAACAAGAAATATCTACTATAAAATCAAACTTAGTGTAGTAAATAGTGATGGCCACTGGTGCGGGCTGGGTGGGCTAGACCGTGGACCGTAGCGGGCTGGGCTGAGATTTCACGAGTCTAGTGGGCTGGACCAGGCTGGCTGGTCGCCATGGGAATTTTTTTTCAAAACTATTTATCATTGAAATTTTTCATTATTGTTACTAAAATCATTAAATTAAATTAAGCTAAGATATATACAATTATTAATATTAATGAATAATTTCATTATTTTAAAATTTGATTGAATTATAATATATGCAATTTGATTACAATATATAATAGTCTTACATGCACGCGATGCGTGCGATAACGTGTGGTAATAAATGAAGTAGAAAATAAAATTAATTGGGTTCCCCTCAAAAAAATAAAATTAATTGGGTAGAAAAATTGTCTTTACATTTTATTTTCTAAAAAACTGATGTTCGGTTCAAATGTCTTACTTCCCCCCTTTTTTCATTCAAGTGAAACAGTTAGTTATCCTTTTTTTTTCCTTTTTCTATTTTTTGGTGTCCCCCCATGTGTTGCCTTATATAATAGAGATAATTTGATTAGATTATACACAATTTGGGTTCAGTATTTACTTGGACTGGACTGGTCCGGTCCATGGGCCGGGCTGGACTGTTTTCGTGGGCCGAGCTGGGCGGTTTTAGTGACGGGCTTAGTGTGCTGGGCTCGAGAAATCTTGCCCACGACCCACCCACCAATTTCACGGTTCGAACTGGGCTGGTTCGGGATTTTTGCGAGCCCAGCCCACACGGCCCACGAGGTGGGCTGGGCTGGATTGGCCGACACTGTTGGCCATCTCTAGACTAGTAAGATTCGAACATGCAACCAATAAGTTGTATAGTAGACATATCGTGTTATCTCTAGCAACTATTAGATAAGCTCTTTACTCCATTTACATATATATAACTTGGAATAAATAGAAGTTCAAAAAATAGAAGTATTATTCAAAGTAAAAACTCAGGGCATCACCCGAGCTACACACTAGTTTATTTATAAATATTTGAATTCTTTTTGTCAAAAACCACCTTATAGAACATGAAATTTGTGAGAAACCACCTTATATATAATTTATTTTGCGAAACAAATTTTAAACAAAAAATTTTATGCGAAAACAAACTTTATGCCTTACTTCGATTATCGATTCGAGGTTCCGGAATTGACCATGTCAAGGATTTTGTTGGGTTTAAAAAGTCACTTGTCTTGTACATGACACGGTGAATGTTGTAACTTTGGATCAATGATCGGAATAAGCATAAGGTATGTTCTGGAAAAAAATTGTTTAAGGTTTTGTTTTTGCCAAAAAATTGTATAAGATGGTTTCTTACAAATCTCATGTTTATAAGGTGGTTTTTGACAAATAATCCTAAATATATATAAGAAAATCCATGTGATGTTTGACAAAACATTTTAGTCACCTTGAATAAGTACTTCCTCCGTTTCATTTTAATCTACACACTTACACTTTTCACGCATGTCAATGTAAAACTTTGAGGACATATATTTTTAGTTTTGTATTTGTAAAAATTATAAAAAGTACTCCCTCTTTTTTTTTAACTTTCTCACTTGGAATCTTGCCACTATTCATGCTTAGGAAGAATCTTCTCAAATGTTCTCAATTTATAAGAAAACCATAATCATGTGGGGTCTTGTTTGATTCGTCTCAATTAGTACTTTATTAATATTTAATCGTTATAATTTTTACTAATATATAATGAAAGATATTTAAGTTCAAAAACGTGCATTGGAAAACGCACACAAGAAAGTGAGAATGATAAAAAAACAGAGGGAGTACATATTGATAAAATATATATTATGATGAATCTAACAAGATCCCACATGACTATATTTTCATCCGCATATAAATCACAAATGATGGTCAAAGTGAAATTTGTGAATAGTGTAAAATATCAAAGTGTAACAATTAAAATGAAACGGATGGAGTATATGCTAAAAGTTAAAGTCACCTAAAATAAATAATCATATTGAGAGTAAGAGTAAATAAAATTTAAGCTCAAAATTATTAGAAATTGAGTTGCTATAATGCTATCAAATATAAAATCTCATTTTAAGGTATTGAAACTTTACCTTATTTATTTAGCTCCTTTTACTATCTTATCAGTTTCCTAATTCAACCTATGTTCCCAAACATAGTTTAAATTGCCCCAAAGTATAATACTCCCTCCGTTTCCTAAAGATTTTCCCTCTTTCCGTTTAAGGGTGTTTCCAAAAGATATTCCCTCTTTTACTTTATTCTTTATTTGGCAAAATGAATTTCCCCATTTATCCTCTCATGTCACTATCATATGGTCCACCATTACATTATTAATTCAATTTTACTCCCTTTCTCTCTCCTATTTTAACCCCTTTTTATTTGTTTATTTATCTTAACCCCTTTCTCTCTCCTACTTTACTCACACCATGCCCCACACAACTTGATTTTCCTTGGTATCTGTAGGAATAGTAAGTGGAAATATCTTTAGGAAATGGAGGGAGTATGACTCAAGGCTCACTGGATCTTAATACGCCAAATTGGCCATACAATGACTTTACCCCAACTGAATTAACATATAAGCTTGACATAATTCAATATGAACCCAACTCGAACAGACGTATAGAACCTTTAAGTACGTAGACTGATATTGCAACGATTGAGTTTATACATTTATCATTGCACAATTTAAACTATTAATATCTTTAATTACTTTAATTTTTAGTAAAAAAAATTAACAATTTGCTATTTTGGAAGTATATATCGAAACAAATCTAATAACGTCCCCACATGACTATATTTTCCTTACATAAAAATCACAATAAATAATGAAAAGATGTTCGGTGAATTTGCAACAGAAAAAAATGGACGATGTATATATTATTGACTTACTCACTTATATGCATAGGCGAAGGCACTAAGGGTCTATTCTTTTCGGCATAAAACAACTGAATTAAACTGAACTGGATAGAACTAAATTGAATTGAATTGAATTAAATAATAACTAATTGATAATAATGATAATAATTTAGGAACAAAACTTAACTTAACTGAATTGAATTGAATTGAACTGAAAATAAGTGAGAAGAACAGGTCTAAGTCACAAAGCGTAGCAGTCTAGCAGATACTTCTCCTTTTTTTAGAACAAAAGTAGAAATTGATTTCTCTTTAAAAACATAGAAAGAGAAAAAGAAGCTCTTCCAACTGAACTTAAGCACTAGCCCTAATTTAATTTAACCTTGTTTAATTGTATCTTGTTTTTCTTTAATATCTATTGTAGATGCCGTTTGACCTTTAATTAATGAAATTTCTCTTTATAAAAAAAACACTAGCCCCTAATGTGTAATATCAAGTGTTTCATCTTCCTTTCTCTCTCCTCCTTTTGTGGCTCCAGCCTCCATGGACACTAGCTTTTGAAAGTTATCATTTACTTCCTCCGGTCTTTATTAGTTTACCCGTTTCTTTTGCATAAAATTTTAGGACAGGGACATAGAAGGAAAGAGATAATATTATTTAATGTTAAAGTTAGTAGTCTCATTCCAAAAATAAAAACAAAAGAAGTGAGTAAACTAATAGGGGACATCCGAAAAAGAAATACGGGTAAACTAATAAAGACTAGAGGGAGTATTTGATTACCAACGAGCAAAGCAAATGTTCCATTTTTTACTTCCCCTTGATGCAATTTCGGAATTTTTTTTAGGTTCAATGTTAATTTTATGGTGATTTACTTATGTCTACGATGATCGGAATGCATTTTTATTAAATTTTAATTCAAGTTTTTGTTAAATTTTGTTTCTTTTTTTTAGGAAAATTTCTTGAGGTACACTTGTGGTTTGGCTTAATTATCAAAATACTTTTCTTGAATTTTGATGTTCAAAGTTTAAGTTTCAAGTGAACATTAAGAAATTAATGTACTTGAATTTCGGTGTATGATAACCCTATTTTGATCCCAAACACAAAGTTCAGGGTATATGAGGAATTCACCAAATGTGAGGGGTAAATTTGAAAATTACATCAAATTTTAGGGATACTTGAGGAAAATTTCCTTTTATTTTTTTAAGTCTGCAAAATAAATTAGTTTTTCGTCTTCTTCTTTCCTTTTTCCTAGATCAATTTCATTTTTCTCACCAAAATTATAATTGAGAATTCAAAGATTTGTGAATAGTAATTAGTGAATTTTAAACTATGGAATTTTTTTTGGGACTAATAGACAAATTGTGATAATGTTGTCAATTGTGAAATTTAAATGTGTGAGATTGGTTTGTTATTTTTTAATGTTGAATTATAATCGCAGTAACAAAATTCTTGTTAAAATTTAATAAAGAATTATTTTTATTATATTTTACGTGTATAATCAATATTTATAATGAGTTTTCCCTTAAAAAAAAGGAATTATATATAAGGGTAGCCCTTAGGGCTACATATAAGGCTACATATAAGCATTAAATACATTTCTTTAAATGGAAACAGTTTAAGAATTCAATACACATTTTCACATCAACGGAGGTAATAAATGCTTGATTTAATATTTTATTTTCATTTTAAGCACCTTATACATAGCCATAAGGGCTACGTATATCATTTTCCTATATATAATGGGATTACAAGAAAATACTTCCTCTATTTTTTTATAGATGCTACATAGAGAAAGTAGGAGACTATCACTTTTTGAATAAAAAAATATAAAAAACATTCATGTATGAAAAAAGTATTGGTATTTTAAAGGAGAAAGTGAGGGACCACCAACTTTATAATAGTATTTTAAAATCTCTATGGTGACATTTATGGTATGTAACATCCATTATGGAATATCCATTTGAGAAAAATATAGCATCTATAAAAAAAAAAAAGGTTGTATTTTATAAATGACACAAAATGAAAGTGGGCATAATTTTAAGGAAATTAGTCAAAAATCACCGTGTAAAATTTAATAAAAATGCATTCCGATCATCGTAGACATAAGTAAATCACCATAAAATTAACATTGAACCTAAAAAAAATCCTAAATTGCATCAAGGGGAAGTCAAAAATGGAACATTTGCTTTGCTCGTTGGTAATCAAATACTCCCTCTGGTCTTAATTTGAAAGTAAATGATACTCCCTCCGTTTTATTTTAATCTATACACTTACACTTTTCACGTATGTCAATGCAAAACTTTGAGGATATATATCTTTAGTTTTGTATTTATAAAAATTATAAAAAATACATATTAATAAAATACATGTTATGATGAATCTAACAAGATCCCACATGACTATATTTTCATCCGCATATAAATCACAAATGATGGTCAAAGTGAAATTTGTGAATAGTGTAAAATGTCAAAGTGTGTAGATTAAAATGAAACGGAGGGAGTACTTCAGATCATGGATCTGCTACTGCTTATGTGGTGCCCAAGAATGTCTCTATCGAGACATCCAATTAATATATCAGTATAAGATTATCTATTGTCTATTGATCAAAACTGACGGTATACATAGGTTCAAAAAACTGACAGTATACACTTGGCAGGTTTTACCCACCCAACCAGCAATTCAAAATTAGCAATTGCACTCATAGCAATTATCGGCACAGCCACATTACTTTCGGTGTACTATCTATGGAGGTGGATCTGCCGACGACACGGTGACATTTTTCATCTCTTTTCTCTTGCCATATGCTTAGTGTGCTTATATAAAGGATTTATGTCCTCGACTTAAATGCAATTACTAATGTATAATGGATCATATTATAGAGATAATAAGTTCGTTATATTGGGTCGTCTATACGTCTTGCTAGAGAAAGCTATAGAACTTCGGATTAGTAAATAAATAAACCCGAAGCCCAATGTAACGGATCCTACAAGGTCACACATTAAACCTGGATCAACAAAAGAAACCTAGAGCCCAAGAGGGCCCTAGGGTGGCCGGCCAAGAGAGGGAATAGGGAGAGAAATCTGACCTAAATACTATTATATATTTGGGTTAGGCAGAAAAATAAACAGTCAGTTAATTCTCTTATTATTTTCTCTCTCTTATTCTCTCTCTTCAAAAGTCACGTTATACTCCAAGAAACCAAAGAAGAAGCTTTCTTCCTTTCCAACTAGCATTGGTGGAGTGTTAATCTGGGTTGGTGGACTAAGTAGAGGAATCACATCTGAGATTCTCAATCCGGGTTCTTCAAGCTTTGTGGAAATCACGCTACAAAGGTTATTTCTAAACTTGTTTGTGATCCTTAATTGTATATGCATATGATCCTGATTTAAGTGCTTATGAATTTGATTCATGAAATTCCGCTTTATAGTACTTATAAATTCTAACAGTGGTATCAGTTTTAGCCTCTTGCATATAGAATTTTGGTCATAAAGTTTAGTTTTGTATGATTAATTTTAATTTGATTAAGGGGAGGAATTAGATTATGGATTGAATAATTAATTGAAATTTGTTAAAAAGAGTTTTAATTACTTTCTTTCTCATTTTTTCTTTAATAGCCGAAATTTTAACCTCCTAAACCCTAATTTTCGAAATTTATAAAATTCTGATTTTAGATCTCTAAATTTAGAAAATAAATTCATGTCATTAATCTAATTTTCATGTTTAAAATAGTTTATATATGAAGATGAATTCATATAAAATGTGTTTTGTATGAATTAGTGATTAATTATATGAATAATCTGAAAATTAATTAAAATAGAGATTTTAAATTTAATTTTCTGTATTAAGCATAAAGAGTTATGTTTAATTTAATCAAGATCACCTAATTAAATTTACAAAATGTTGTATTTTAATATCCTTCATGAAAAGAAAAGAAAAAAAAAATAATAAAGGGGAGAAGAGGAGCAGCCACGGTGGCGCCCGGTGGTCTGCCGGCGACAAGCCGGGAAGGGTGAATCTTGACTGCCGGCGAGTAGTCGGAGTCAGCGAGGGAGGTGGTGGCAGCAGCCACACGCGATGCGCGTTTGACGTGCTAAGCAATGTGCTGCTCGCCGCCGCAGGATGAACGCCGGTGTCGGCTCGCGAAAGAAAAGGCCGGCAAGCACGCCGGCAAGGTGGCCTGCGAGGTCGCCGGGTTTTGTTTTTGTCCGGCCGGTTTTCTGCGTGAATGGCAGCCTTGGGCTGTGATGTAGTTTCACGATTTCAAAAAAAAACAAAATAATAAAAAAAAAAAAAATTTTTTTTGAAAAGAAACGTGCCTAATATCAAGGCAAAGTTATTTTTTTTTTATTTTATTTGGAAGTTTTAAATTTTGAAAACAGAATTTTGAGAAAGATAAGTAAATTTCAATTAGTTGACTTGGTCATAAATTTCAATCCATAATCTGATTTTTTAATCTAATTAAAATTATTAGGCTAGTTTTAAGGGATAGAATCTTTAGGTGATTAGATATTACTTAAAATTTTATCTTTCTTGCTTTAATTAAGAATATTTGTATTTTAATTGATTGGCAAGTATAATAATGATATTATATGTGGCTTTTATTATTTGATATATTTGCTATGTATGACTAGTATGGCCCAAATTAAGATAGAAAATACGATCTGCGTATCGTTATGTATTCTTGTAATTTTAAATACGATCTGCGTATCGTTAAGTATTTTTGTAATTTATTTAATTTAGTTATTATTCAAATTATTTTTGATACTTATGTAATCCAAAGAAGAGTCCATCAAGAGAAGGCCCATGGAAAAGTGGATGGAGATCCATGAAGAGTCCAAGAAGGAGCCTTGATGCTTAGTTCTTAGGATTAGGGGCCATACTAGATCATTTTATTTTCGCATTTTATTATTCTTTAAAATGCTTATAAGTTTATTGTATGTTGGTTATTGATGCGCTAGAGTTCACTAATTCATAACAACATAATAAACTTAGGCCCCGTAAATATTAAGGTTTGCTTTTCCAAACATAAAGTACTTATAAAACCCTTAATTAATAGTAATAGGTCATGCCTCCGCAGGGTGTTATCATTAATTTTGGGATATAAGGTAAAATTGCGAATTTTACAACTTAGTTTGGTTGTCCTTAACAAAATTATCAAAAGCGTTTTGAATTTTGAAGCAAGAGATAGTTAAACATGCGATGTTTATCCATCTAAACAAGAGTTATAAAGTGTTATAATTAGTAAAAGAGTTTACTTACCTTGATAATGTAACGTTAGATAAGGCCTCCGTCTGCTTAGTGTTACATGTTGATAGGATCTTGTAAAACACTTATTCATAGGGGACTTTAATTTTGAATAGGTGGTCAACCTAGAAACCTTTTACATGTTTTAGGTTGCTTTATAAACATAAAATTGAACTTTGCCTTATTTTTCTGTCTGTAGATATCATGTCTAATAACAACAACAACTCCGGTTTCAACATTCGTCCTTTTCTGGAAAAGGACAGACTGAATGGTGAAAATTTCCTTAATTGGGAAAGGACCTTAAGACTCGTTCTGAGGTTTGAGGGTCGAGAGGACGTCTTAGATACCCCGCTTCCTGTAATAACTGATGAATCAACTGACGCTGAAAACGTGCAAAACAGGCTAGTGATAAGTCTATACCAATCACTTGTTTGATGGTAGCAGCCATGGAGCCGAACCTCCAAAAGAGGTTCGAAACCAAGGATGCCTACACGATCATGCAAGAGCTGCGGGCCATGTTTAAAACTCAGGCCCGAGTTGAGCGGTATGAGACTAACAGGGAGATCCTTGAATGTCACTTGAAGCCGGGTCAAGCTGTTGGCCCCCATGTGTTGAAATGATGGGTCTTTTCGAAAACATGGAAAGACTTGGGTTCCCTTATAGGCTCGAGTTGGCTACTGACATCATTCTCCACTCACTACCTGAAAGTTTTAATCAGTTCAGAATGACCTACAATATGAATGAGTCTGAAAAGACTTTGCAAGAGCTGCATGGATTGTTGGTCAATGCTGAAAGGAACATCCCTAAGGTTGAACCAAAGAAAGAGGTTCTGTTGGTTCAAAAGGGAAAGGGTTTCAAAAAGAAATGGGCAGGAAAGAAGGACAAAGGCAAGCAAGTTGCCACTGTCGCTGAAAAACCTAAGCCAACCGCCAAGCCCAAGGTTGCTGCGGAAAGCAAGTGCTTCCACTGTCACAAGATTGGACACTGGAAGAGGAACTGCCCGATATACTTGGAGGAAATAAAGAAGTCTGGGGCTTCTACTTCAGGTATATATGTTATAGAAATCAATTTGACTTCTACTTCTTTATGGGTATTTGATACCGGTTGTGGTTCTCACATAGTTAATGATGTGCAGGGACTAAAAAGAAGTAGGAAGTTGGCAAAAGGCGAGGTAGAGCTACGCGTTGGAAATGGAGCACGAGTTGCTGCACTTGCCGTCGGGAGCTATAGTCTACACTTGCCATCTGGGCTTATTTTAGAATTAAATAATTGTTATTTCGTTCCTACAATAACTAAGAACATAATTTCGGTTTCAGTTTTGGATTCTGAAGGTTTTTGCTTTGAAATAAAGAACAAATGTTGTTCCATTTCTTACAATAATATGTTCTATGCCAGAGCTAATTTGATAAATGGTTTATATGTGCTTGATAAATCATTACAAGTCTATAACATAGATAGCAAGAAAAAGAAATCAAATGATTCTAACCTAACCTATATTTGGCATTGCCGAATGGGTCATATAAACCAAAAGCGCATTCACAAGTTACAAAAGGACGGTATAATTCCATCATTTGATTTCGAATCATTTGATGTATGTGAATCATGCTTAATGGGTAAGATGACAAAATCACCATTTACTGGAAAAGGTGAAAGGGCCAGCGATCTTTTAGGACTCATACATACAGATGTATGTGGTCCTATGAGCACAAAGGCAAGGGGAGGGTTTAATTACTTCATCACCTTCACTGATGATTTGAGTAGATATGGCTATATTTACTTGATGAAACATAAGTCGGAATCTTTTGATAGATTCAAAGAGTTCCAAAATGAAGTACAGAATCAACTTGGTAAGACAATAAAAGCACTACGATCCGATCGTGGTGGTGAATATTTGAGCCAAGAGTTTGATGATCATCTAAAGGATTGTGGAATTCTTTCACAATTAACTCCACCAGGAACACCACAGTTAAATGGTGTATCTGAAAGGAGGAATCGAACACTACTAGATATGGTTCGATCTATGATGAGTCTTGCTGATCTACCGATTTCTTTTTGGGGATACGCTCTCGAAACTGCTGCACACACACTAAATAGGAGCCCGTCAAAGGCTGTAGAAAAGACTCCATATGAGTTATGGAATGGAAAACCTCCAAACTTGTCTTTTCTTAAAATCTGGGGATGCGAGGTCTATGTAAAGCGGTTACTATCAGACAAACTCGCACCCAAGTCAGATAAATGTCTCTTTGTGGGGTATCCAAAAGAGACAAGGGGTTATTACTTCTATAACCGTCAAGAGAACAAAGTGTTTGTTGCTCGTGATGGTGTCTTTCTTGAAAAGGAATTTGTTTCTAGAAAGACAAGTGGGAGTAAAATAACACTCGAAGAAATTCGAGATGAGCAACAATTGGACGTGGCTCACACCATGTCAGAGACGGCCCAACAAGACGAAAGTCATGTTGAGGAGATAACGTATTCAACGCATGAACCTCCTACCGTCCCATTCGAAGTTGAATCAAGCGAAAATCTTCAAACTGTTGAAGAGAACGTTTCTCTTGATGCTCAGACCCGCGTAGGTCTAGTAGACCAAGGATTCCAAACAAAAGGTTGGTTGATTTCCTAATGACTGAGAATTCTGAAATTATGATTTTGGAAAATTCAGAACCTACTACCTACAAACAAGCTTTGACGAGCCCAGACTCTGAGAAATGGCTTGAGGCCATGAAATCCGAGTTAGACTCCATGTCTGAGAATAAAGTTTGGACACTAGTTGACTTGCCTGTGGGGTTAACCCTATTGGATGCAAGTGGGTGTTCAAATTGAAAACAGACAAAGATGGAAATGTCTATGTCTACAAAGCAAGACTGGTTGCAAAAGGATTCAGACAAGTTCATGGTATAGACTATGATGAGACCTTTTCTCCAGTAGCAATGCTTAAATCAATTCGGATACTTTTAGCGATTGCTGCATTTTTCGATTACGAAATTTGGCAGATGGATGTCAAAACCGCATTCTTGAATGGGTTCTTGAATGAGGATGTGTACATGACACAACCTGAAGGTTTTGAAGATCCAGAAAATCCTAAAAGGGTTTGCAAGCTTCAGAGATCCATTTATGGATTGAAGCAGGCATCTCGGAGCTGGAATCTTCGGTTTGATGAGGCAATCAAACAATTTGGTTTCATCAAAAGCGAAGAAGAGTCTTGTGTTTACAAGAAGTTTAGTGGGAGCAGCTTAGTCTTCTTGGTTCTGTATGTAGATGACATACTAATCATGGGAAACGACATACCAATGCTTGAGTCAGTCAAGGAATGGTTAAAAGTTGTTTCTCTATGAAGGACCTTGGAGAAGCTGAGTACATACTGGGAATAAAATCCATAGAGATAGGTCTCGAAGGATGATTGGGCTAGTCAAGAAACTTATATTGATAAGGTTCTTGAAAGGTTCAACATGGAAAACTCGAAGAGAGGTTTCGTTCCCATGTCACATGGCATATCGCTTAGCAAGAGTCAGTGCCCGACTGAGCCTGATGAGTTAAAGCGAATGAGTAGCATTCCTTATGCTTCGGCTATAGGGTCTATTATGTATGCCATGATAAGTACTCGACCTGATGTTGCATATGCCTTGAGCATGTGTAGCAGGTTCCAAGCAAATCCAGGAGAAGCACACTGGACTGCAGCTAAGAGCATCCTTAAGTACTTAAGGAGGACTAAAGGCATGTTCTTAGTATATGGGGGACAAAGTGAGTTGGTTGTTGAAGGTTACACGGATGCAAGCTTCCAAACCGACAAGATGACTACCGCTCTCAGTCAGGGTATGTCTTTCGTCTGAATGGAGGAGCAGTGAGCTGGAAGAGCTCAAAGCAAAGCACTGTAGCAGACTCTACGACAGAATCAGAATATTTAGCAGCAGTTGAAGCAGCTAAGGAAGCAGTTTGGATAAAGAATTCTTGACAGAGCTGGATATCGTACCTAGTGTTCTGGAAGGAATTGAGTTGTTTTGTGACAACAATGGTGCTATTGCGCAAGCAAAAGACCAAGGTCACATAACAAATCCAAACATGTGATGAGGAAGTATCACCTTATTCGAGAGATAGTTGACAGGAAGGATGTCAGAATCTGCAAAGTTCATACGGATGAGAACGTGGCTGATCCGCTAACTAAACCGCTACCTCAACCCAAGCATGAGTGTCACGCTAGGGCTATAGGCTTGAAGCAAATGTTAGATGGCTTTAGATTGTACTAGGTTTAGAGAAACTTATTCAATGTAAAGACATGGTTTTGCTATTTATGTTATAATAATAAATTTTGTCTTATTTAATTTTGGTTTGGTATTAAATAAAATGTCCAAAATATATCTTGAATTCTATGGTTTTGTCAAATATGTGATTTGATGAATGAAACACCATAAGTGAACAGAATTCATAGAATATTAAAGTTCCTAATCTAAGTCATTAAACTGGACATAAATGACTTATTAAAGGGATTAGCATATAAGATTGATTGATAGCGCCGTTTCATGGGCTATGGAAACATAGAGATGTTTAATCAATCATATGGACATGTATAGTTGATACATAGTCGAACTTGACCTACTTAGAAGTTTTATAACTTCGAAATTATATTAGTAGATTCCTGAGACATGAGTAGAACATTACTCAGCCCAATGATTAGTATAGCTTTGATACTGTCAAACGTCATGCCGTAAAAGGGACTATAAAGGCAGCATTCAGGTTGTGCTAAAGTTGAGTGGGAGTATTGGTTACTACAAGATTGGAAAAGTCCTCCTATATGAGATAGGATAGGTGTCTTGGCCCCTTGAAGAGTGAAAAATTGAAAATGCATGGCCGTGCTCAAATGGATCATTCGATGATCATTTGTTGACAATTTGAACTCGGATTTCAAGGAATAATTTGAAAGCTAGTATGGATGATATAGAAATATGATCATACTATCAAATTAAGACATTAAGAGACTTGAGGAATAAAAACATTGCACACTCGTCTCGGACAAGTGGGAGATTGAAGGATTTATGTCCTCGACTTAAATGCAATTACTAATTATAATGGATCATATAGAGATAATAAGTTCGTTATATTGGGTCGTCTATACGTCTTGCTAGAGAAAGCTATAGAACTTCGGATTAGTAAATAAATAAACCCAAAGCCCAATGTAACGGATCCTACAAGGTCACACGTTAAACTTGGATCAACAAAAGAAACCTAGAGCCCAAGAGGGCCCTAGGGTGGCCGGCCAAGAGAGGGAAAAGGAGAGAAATCTGACCTAAATACTATTATATATTTGGGTTAGGCAGAAAATAAACAGTCAGTTTATTCTCTTATTATTTTCTCTCTCTATTCTCTCTCTTCAAAAGTCACGTTATACTCCAAGAAACCAAAGAAGAAGTTTCTTCCTTTCCAACTAGCATTGGTGGAGTGTTGATCTGGGTTGGTGGACTAAGTAGAGGAATCACATCTGAGATTCTCAATCCGGGTTCTTCAAGCTTTGTGGAAATCACGCTACAAAGGTTATTTCTAAACTTGTTTGTGATCCTTAATTGTATATGCATATGATCCTGATTTAAGTGCTTATGAATTTGATTCATGAAATTCCGCTTTATAGTACTTATAAATTCTAACATTATATTACTCTGTCAACTTGACATGTAGCTATTGCTGCAGCACGTAAGACATCGTCGACCAAGGAAACACATATTACTAGTTCTGAAGTGGATCAAGTTGATTTCAAAGATTTAGTGTTGTTTGAATTCAAAGAATTAGAAGTTGCAACCAGCAACTTTCCTGTCATCAACATGCTCGGACAAGGTGGTTTTGGTCAAGTGTATAAGGTTTGGAGTAGTAGTAGATCGAGTTTTTATTTTTATTGTCCGCATTTAAAAAAGGATACATATATTATAATTAGATCATTTCTTCTTAGGGAAAACTTATAAATGGGCAAGACATAGCGGTGAAAAGACTATCGAGAGCATCCGAACAAGGCCAACAGGAACTTATGAACGAAGTGCTTGTGATTTCGAAACTACAACACAAAAATCTTGTTAAATTGTTGGGTTGCTGTGTGGAACGAGAAGAGAAACTACTAGTCTATGAATACTTGTCAAATAAGAGCTTAGATGCGATTATTTTTGGTATATTTCTGAATTCATGCTTTGTTCACTGTTTATCAAACATACTTTTGACCATTAGAAAACATTACATGCTAAAACAAAACTACAAAAAGTTTCTAAGATAAACCTAATACAGATCCTATATAACTATACCTTTTCATATCTAATGGTTAAAGTTTGTGAAGCTTGACTCTGTTAATAGAAAATGGAAATTGATTA
Source organism: Beta vulgaris subsp. vulgaris (assembly GCF_026745355.1). Classification (NCBI taxonomy): domain Eukaryota; kingdom Viridiplantae; phylum Streptophyta; class Magnoliopsida; order Caryophyllales; family Amaranthaceae; genus Beta; species Beta vulgaris. Next base: position 12,903,573 of record NC_079209.1, read on the forward strand.
ATACATTAGGCATGTAACATTTATGAAATTAATAGTGTTGTACTCAATGCATATTATATTGTTATCCAGATCCAAATCATCGGAAACAGTTAGACTGGACAAAGCGGTTCAATATTATCAGTGGGATATGTCGAGGCCTCCTTTACCTTCATAGAGATTCTAGATTGAAAATTATTCATAGAGATCTAAAAGCAAGCAACATCTTGCTTGACGACGAGCTTAACCCAAAAATATCAGACTTTGGAATGGCAAGGATATTTGGGACCAAACAAGATCAAGCCAACACCTTGAGAGTAGTTGGAATCTAGTAAGCATCCTGACAAATTATCTTCATTATATACTTAAAAAAAGTGATTGAAAAGTGGATTTCTAACTCTTTTTTTTTCTTTGCAGTGGTTATATGTCTCCTGAGTACGCCATGGAAGGTCGATTTTCTGAAAAATCTGATGTATATAGTCTTGGAGTGCTACTATTAGAGATTATCAGTGGAAGAAAATACAGTAGCTTTTCGGAATTCGAGTCTTTAGGCCTCTTAACTTAAGTATGCTATAGTATTAAGTCAATCAATTTCTTCTACATGAAATTTACTTTCACTTGATTATGAAAGAGACTTAAACCAAATATCTAACACTTTTTATTTTTCCCATGATGTTAGGCGTGGTCATTGTGGAACGAGGACGATCTGGTTTCGTTGATTGATCCAACTATTTCTTATGCATCCTCCAAAGATGAGATTTTGAAGTGCATATATTTGGGGCTATTGTGCGTACAAGAATTTCCTGAAGATAGGCCAAGCATTTCGGCATTGATTTCCCATCTTGATGGCAATGAGACAACTGATCTTCCACATCCAAAACAACCAGGCTTTACGCAAAGACTAGCTAATTCTGCTGATGGGTTTCCGCAAATGGCCAACAGTGCACAATCAACCATCTTTCTTTGACTGATGTAACCGGTCGATAGTGCGCGCTTTTCTAAGAGCTCTGTATAATTTCTAGTTAATGAAATATATATGTTGTGACAATCTGGGAGTAGTAAAGCATGAACATTTCTTATTGTAATAAGTAAGCAAGCAGCTAAGCACTAGCCACTAGACAGGATTCCTTATCCTTAATCTGCCTTGTAATGTAGTTGGGAAATTGATTAGTTTTTTTTTCTTTACGTTAGTTCTTTCTTAGGCTTTTTATTTTGTTTTATTTTTTATGTAAAGCAGGGCAAGCAAGTTACAACAAGTAGGTTAATTTTTTTTAAAGGGTCTCCTAAAATCATATTTTAAAGAATGGATAAAGTGTCCATAAGAACATTGGGGAGACATCCGATGGACACTGAAGTTCTTATCGTTGCTCAAAACAAAAAGGAACATATCTAGCAAGGTAATAGGCTACAAAGTTGCCATGCCATCGCACACGAGACCATCTAACTGACATAAAATCGCGGCTAAAACACAACACATCTTCAAGGATATAGTCTAAATCTGAAATGTAAATGGCTTCCTTGGAGAGACACAGAGGCATATCTTTCAATGGGCAGGACTGAGCCTGGCCTCTCAAAGATTTTGAGAAAGAAAATACATTGGCTATTTTGTCTAGCCAAAAAAAGCCCAAAATATTATAATAGATAGTAGGCAGACAACTTTACCCGTGAGAGGGAAATGCAAAAAAGGAAATGAGGAAGGGGGAGTAGGGGACCCACAAAAGGCTTGTCACTCACTCTGCCAAATCATGTTGATGTTATTTCCTTTGTCCGCGTGCTCATGATGCTTAGTATTTCTTTTCTTTTCCTTTTTAAACCTCTATTTTTTTTATCTTTATTTTTTTTATATACACGTTTAACTTTATGGCATTTAAAATTTTAAATTTTTATGGGTTCAATGACATAAATAGTAGGGGGCTTTGGAATGGTTTGAAACAAATTGCTATCAATAATAGTAGGACTTTTGCTTGGTGATTTCAATCCTTAAAGTAGTGTTAAAGATAGAATTGGCTCAATGGTGAGGATGGCTGAGATTAGATCTATGGTGCAGGAACAAAGTCAGATTTGATTAAGGAGGAGAGCCAAGTCTAATAAAAATTTCTAACATTAATGAAAATAACCATAAAACTTAAGTAAAAAATAACCAAAATAAGAGAAAAGTTAGTTAACTTCACATTGCATATCAAGTTTGCAAGTTTCTAAAAAAAGTGGAGTATGAGGGATGACTAAGTTCCATACTGGTCCTGGACAACCGCTAACGACTATCATGGTCAATCCATGAACAAAAGAGTTGTTGACTATGTCATGCCGACTTTATTAGGATACCTTGACGGCGCACCTAACTTGGGCCATTCTCATATGGGTCTGGGCCTGATCCAGTATTTATCTAATGCGCCTATGGGCCTGAAGATAAGTATTGAAAAGGATAGAAATGTATCCAACCAATAGGAGCAGAGTCCTACCTTAGCAAAGACATTGACGGCTCCTATAAATACCCCCTGATCTGAGTCATAAGGTACGTTTACATACACTAATATAATCTACCTGAGACATACCGGTTATTACCCTTTTACTGACTTAGGCATCGGAGGGGCGTTCCTCGAATCAAACCCCATAGGTTAATTAGTTTACGTGTTCTGTCTTGCAGGATAACAAACTGGCTTACACATTTGAAAGTCACCAGTTCACTCCAAAGCATTTATTCCACAACGGAACAATTGGCGCTTGAAGGAAGGGTGAACTATACCTTTAGTCTTAAAACATAACTTTGCCAGCATACCACTCTCATGGACCCTAAACAAACTTTTAGGATGTCAGAAACTAATGAAAACAACGCTCTACTTGGCAAAGCACCACCTGGTTTCTCAACCCCATAACCAGAGGTAGGATCTTGCAAGCCACCAGTTGACAAGAGACGGTTGCTAATGAGACTCCTCAACTTAACGTCTTTGAGGCGCTCTGACATATGTTCAGTCCCGAACAACTCAGAAGTGTTGCTGAGGTTTTCCAAGCTATGGCAAGCCAGACTCCACCAACCGGTCATATCCGCAAGCGACTCCCTAAATAGGCCCCACAGTCCCATGAGGAAGATGCTTTGTCTCGCCAGAGGCCGACAGGGTGACCAAGACCGGAATGATCAGCATCAGGCGGAGAATTCCAAGACCCCCATAGAACCCCTGGGGGAAGGAGGCGAAGAGGAGGATCAGTTCACTAAGATCCAACAGTTAACACAACCTAGGAGAGAAAGCGAATATCGATGGAGAGCACCAGTATCTCTTCGAAATTTTCCATTCTCGACGGCTATACTCCAAAAGCCCATGGAGAAAATCAAGATGCCGACATGCAGGTATAACGACAAGACAGATCCGGAGGATCATATTTTTGTGTATGAAGGGCACATGCTGCTGTACACTGATACTAACTTCGTCTAGTGTAAGGTTTTTCCTTCTACTTTGTCTGGCCTGGCACAGTCCTGGTTCAAAAGTATACCGCCGACAACTGTCTTTGACTTCCAGTAGCTTACGTCCATTTTCTTGATGCACTTGGTCAGTAACAAGTGTAGGGAGAAAACTACTAGCCAGTTGATGCCTATCAAGCAGGGAGAGAAGAAGAGCTTAAGGGATTATATAGGACGCTTCGTCCTACCCTTGATGACTGGTTTGAAGGAAGGAACTTCCTTCAGAAGCTACTTGGGTCGTAAGAATTTGACTAGGTTAACCGAAGTCCTGAGAAAAGCCAATGAGTTTATCCGAGGAGAGGAGCTCGACAAGGCGGCAACTATAAAACGATTCGAGGTATATGGAAAGGAGAAGGATTAGGACAAGTACCGAAAAGACAAAAAGCCTAATGGGTCTGGAAAAAAGTGGAGAGTAATTCGGTTAAGAAGGGACAGGAAGGGCGATCTGACCGTTGTCACAATTACACTCCTCTAACGATGTCGAGGGTTGAGATCTATGAGATACACAAGAAAGACGATCAATGGCAGTGACCCAAGAAAATGCTCTATAAGGGCCGGGATGACTCGAAATAGTGTGACTTCCACAGAGATTACGGTCACATCACCGACGACTGCAAGGACATAAGAGACGGGATCGAAAACTTGGTACGCAGAGTTTATTTTAAGTAGTGCAAAGCGAGAATGGAACGGGTTGAACCGCCCCGAGAGAAGGACGGTAATAGGAAGCCGGTGAAAGAGTGGATCACTTAGATTCATGTCATCTCAGGAGGACTAGGGTGGGGAGTTAGTATACACGATGCTAAGGCCAACCTAAAAGAGGTAAGGCACCAGGTGAACTACAACAACACCGGACAGTGGCCCGCACCCCCAAGCATGCCGTCAATAGCGTTTTATGTCATTGGATGCCAAGGGGATCATTTACCCTCATGGTGACCCCTTGGTAGTATCTCTGTAGATCTCGATCGCGATGGTTCACCGCATCGTGGTGGAAGGTGGCAGCTCCGCCAACATTCTATTCATGGCAATATTTAAAAAAAAGGAAAAATTGATTTAATCAGTCCCAACTATGGGCGTCCTGACAAAAACAATCCCAACTATCATTTTTTATTGTTCAGTCCCAACTTTGAAGGGTGTTTTACAATAGTAGTCACAGCAGGTAAAACTTCCTGCACCTCAAACTCCTCCCCTGCCACCCCTCCCCCGAAATCTCTCATTCCTTCAGCTCCCCTGCCGCAGCCACCCATTATGTCCCCAAACCCCTCCGCTGCTCCAGCCACCACTCCTCCGCCCTAAAACTCACTTCCTTGTCCCGCTGCCACCACCCTCGAAATCACTTCGAAGTACCTCCCCCACCCCTCGAAACACCTCCCCCACCCTCAAAATCACCCCCAAAACATCTCCCCCACCCACGGAACACCTCCCTCACTTCCGAAAAACCTCCGCCACCTTTGAGTCCACCTCTAGAAAACCCTTAAAGATGAAGGCGAGAGAGAAATAGGGAGGATGCAGGAGATTGGGGTTGGGGGCTAGAGGGTGGGTGGAGGAGTGCGGGTGGTGGCATTGGTGGTTATATGTTGGTGGGGTGGCAGGGGAAGGGGAGGAAGTAGGGAGGAAAGAGAAAGACTGAAAGAGGGGTAAAAAAACTAGTTAAAGAAAAATAAATAGAAGGGTTAATTCGTTTTTTACCGATTTAGCAAGTCACCAGTCCACTTCGACCACTAGTGTAAAGGTGGGTTAAAGTTGGGACTGAACACTAAAAAACGATAGTTGGGACTGTTTTTGTCAGGAAGCCCATAGTTGGGACTGTTTAAATCAATTTTTCCTTAAAAAAATGGGTCTCGTTGTGCCGTGTTTGAAACCGATCTCCTATCCCGTGATTGGATTCACCGAGGCCTCTGTTGTTCCCGAAGGTACAATTAAGCTGCGAATCAAGATCTGAAAAGGGTCCCAATCCAGAGACTTGATGGTTGAGTTCCTGGTGGTTGACGTCTCGGCCACCCATAACCCTATCATAGGATGACCGTTAATACACGACACCTAGGCGGTAGTAGCCACCTATCATTTGACAATTATCTACATATCAAATACAGGACAGCCGGAGAAGATTAAGAGGAATCAAGAGTCATCTAGAGCCTATTACCTAACAGCTCTGAAGAATTCAAATCACAAACGGCCGGCAAATACGCCACCATCAGAGAGAAAACAACGTCAGGCCGAGAATAAAGCCAATAGAGATATATCCATGGAAAAATTCGAGGGAAGGCCGACAGATTTGCCGAGACCTAGCCTAGAAGGCGAAACAGAGGAAATCAACCTTGAGCAGGAAAGGCCAAAGAGAACAGTGAAGATTGGGGATCACCTGGCACACGAGGTCAACGTCAACTTGATAAGTCTTCTACGCAGCCACACAGATGTCAGTGCGTTTTCAACAGATGATTGTTGGGAAATTAGCCAACATTCATGGTCCACCGGTTAAATGTCAACGAGGATGTGCGGCCAGTAAAACAGAAGAAGAGAAACTTTTCAGCATAAAAGAATGCGGCCATCAAGGAAGAGGTTGATCTAGGGGCAGACTTCATCGAGCCATGTGACAATCCGGAATCGCTGGCGAACGTGGTAATGGTCAAGAAAGCCAATGGGTCATGGCGAATGTGCGTAGACGATTTTACCGACCTGAAAAAATCCTGCCCCAATGACTGCTAGCCATTACCTAGAATCGACCAGCTTGTAGACTCTACTAGCTGCCATGCATTGCTTAGCTTCATGGATGCTTTCTCGGGATATCACCAGATCAGTTGCCTGGAATCTAATAGGAACAAGGCAGCAATCATCACAAACGCAAGAGTTGATGCTTACAAGGCTATGTCATTCAGTCTAAAGAATGCCGGTGCTACTTATCAGAAGCTTGAGGATAACATTTTTGCATATCAAACATGTCGGAATGTGGAGGTATACGTGGGCGATAGCATTGTGAAAAGCCTCACAGAAGAAGCCTATGTCGTTGACCTTGAAGAAACCTTTGTGAACCTCCGCAAGCACCAAATGAAGTTGAACCCTAAGAAGTGCGTATTTGGGGTTAGGCCCGATAAGTTCCTCGTCTTCATGGTTAGTTGAATGGGGGATAGATGCAAACCCTGACAAAGTCAAAGCAATAAGTGAGCTATTATAACCTAAGAGTATCCGGGACATCCAAAAGCTGAGAGGAAGAATGACGGCCTTAACCAGATTCGTTTCCAATTCAGTGGAAAAAGCCTTACCATTCTTGAGGTCCTATGAGGAAACAAGAAGTTTGAGTGGGGGGACGAATAGAAGCAATCTTTTGAAGGAGTAAAGGAGCACTTCAAAAAGTTGACGACCATCACCGGATCGGTGCTTGGACATAAGCTGCAATTATACGTCCCGGTGTCGGATCTCCCTCTTTGGCCACATCCCAATAGGTTTTTAGGGTCCTGATCTCGCTCTTTGGCCACAACCCAACAATGGCCTTTGCCGGCGCCTTGACAGTTCGCCTTGGCTCTCTCTCCGACGTTGCCTCGGCCTTCCTCTTCTGAGGGACGAGGTCCAACTTTCGGACGGACAGGAGCCTGAAATCCCTCTTGTCCTCTTCATTGCTGCCGATGCGGCCTTGCTTTCTCCCTCGTCCTCCAGTGTCGGTAGGAATGGAGGTGAATCGACGGGCAGGTTTAGGCGGCATATTGCTTATCGGCTGGTAGTTTTAGTTAAGATGAAGAGCCCCCCTGATTAAGTAATCCCGGCCTGCAATAATAACATAAAGACAATTAGCAATGAATTCAAAATCAATATCTTAAAGCAAGTGCAAGGGCAATAACAGCCAAAAGGACAGTGGCAAACCCACCATGGGGCTCAGCTTCACAAAAGCCTATAGCAGAAAGGGTAGCGTTGCTCAAGATATACTTGGCATGTGGCAACCAGTTGAGCAGGACCGACACCCGCTTTTTTCCTACATGTGACAGTATATAAGAAGCTTTGAAAAAGTCGAACGCCTCTTTCTCTCGGCGTGTTAGACGCCGGTCCGAGATATGCTCCATGCGAGAGGGAGGTTTGGTCCGGGATCTGCATGTACCCTCACCCAGAAGAATCTGGGCTGCCATTGCTTCAAGGAGGTAAGCTTGGGATATGCTGTCAGCTTACCACCCTTGGTGTATAGGGACATCCATCCACCTCGTCCCAAATCCTCATCAGCCCGTGATCTCTTTTTCTTCCCACCCCCCTTACCTTTCGCAGAACCGTCTCCCTTGATCCAATGCAATTTGCGAAACATGTTAAGGGTTTCGGGGAACTTCTTATACCGGATAGTGTAGGCATAATATATTATATTGTGCCATTCTAACGACGTCAATTGCGATATGCATATGTTCCATGCCTGGAAAATCTTCACTATAAATGGGTCTAGCGGGAGACGAAGACCGAAATCCAGCATGTGCGCATAAATCGCGACATTCCCCGCGGGGCAATCTTTTACTCGGCTCCCAACAGCCGGTAATACTAATTCATATCCTTCTGGAAAGGCGAAAAATTTCGGCCCTTTGGTGCAGAATTTGTTTTCTTCATAGATTTCCAGCCAATCCGAGTCGACCTGTACAGAGGTCGTTGCTGGTCTCATTGGGCGGCATGTACATGGCTGCTAATGAGTTAGCACCGTCATCCTCCCGAATGACCTCAAAAGGTTCCTCATCCTTCTCGTCCTTTATGGTGGTTGACTCCCCGTCGGATATCAGGGCACGAACCACGCTATCTACCTTGTCCGAGTTGACAGACGACACCCTATCCTCTAGGACGTCTTCGTCATCTAACAGCCCTGGAACGGGTGCACCCTCTCCTGATGCTCATGACGACTTGGGGGATGAGGGTTCACCAGGGGGAAAAGTAAGGGGAGCGTTCGGCTATCCCCGCCATAGTTTTATATTGGTCGTAAACATGCACTCCTAAGGTATTCCCAAGTGTCGTTATAGCGGTAAAAGGAGAGGCATGTACTAGCGTCTCCTCAACAACGCTACCAGAGGTACTACACTCATGTTAACTTTTACTCCTACATTCTCTAGTCAAGTCCATCACTACTAGTGAGTTAACAGATACTACGGGGCTAGATGAGGTACTCTCCGAAGTAAAGTCACTATCAATCATAGATGAAGGACTCCCATAAAAATTTTGAGAATTAGAATGAAACAACATGTTTATAATTTAGAACTATGAATTATAGAGGAAAGTTGTGAAAAATACTTGAAAATAAAGAGCTAGAGGAGGAAATTTGCGAACGAGCACTGAGTTCAGCCAGCAGGAAAGTTGGAAGATTGTTTGTGGACAAGATGAGAGTAGTTCAGAGAGAGAGAGAGATATATTGTTTGGAGAGCGTAAGAGAATAAAGAGCAAGGTGAAAATGAGCGGTGAAGGTCATCCACGCCCTATTTATAGGAAAATTCACGGTTTGGATTAGGCGACTCTTTTTCTTCTCGTCTTCGATCATACCACGTGGTATGAAGTACGGAAATAGTTGTGGAGCAATTACTTCAAAAACTCTGACACCATTCGCGCGCAAAAACCAAGGCGACGATTGGCATTCCCACAAAATTCCCAACGATGGATTCCATGACGGTTTAACACTCCTTAAAGCAGGACATGCGTATACTATAGGCATACCGGCTTGGTGGTTAGTTGTATGGAGGCTGTCTAAGTTCCATACCGGTCTTAGATAACCACTAACGACCGTCATGGTCAATCCATGAATGGCTATATTTGGATACCTTAATAGCGCTTCTAACTTGGGCAATTCTCAGATGGGCCTGGGTCTGATCTAGTGTTTATCTAATGCGCTTACGAGCATGAAGATAAGTATTGAAAAGGATAGAATTGTATCCAACCAATAGAAGCAGAGTCCTACCTTAGCAAGGACACTGTCAGCTCCTATAAATACCCCCCTGATCTGAGTCCTATAGTACGTTCACATACATTAATATACTCTACATGAGATATATCAGCTATTACCCTTTACTTAGGCATTGGAGGGGTTTTCCTCGGATTAACCCCCGAGGTTAATTTACGTGTGTTGTCTTGCAGGATACCAAATTGGCTTACACATTTGAAGGACACCGGTTCACTCCAAAGCATTTATTCCATACCGGAACAAGTGGATTGAACAATGTTTTCAAATCCTTACAAAAAAAATGTCATCTACTATAGTTGAATTCCCTCATTACAAATTTTAAATAAAGTCATGGTAGTGCCTGACGGTCTTTCATGTCTCGAAATCCGTCAATAATAGCATGCACTGACAACTTTTTATCTATTTCTCTTTCAATGTAGATGACCAAACGATTCTCAAGGAACTCAGCATTCATCTTGTTTCAAAGTCTAGTTTTAATAATTCTCAAGAGCGAAAAAGCACGCTTGGTAGTAATTGTAGACAAGAGCAAGGTCAAGATTAGTTTTATCAATCTATAGATAAGTGGGTAATTATTTGACTTCCTTGTCTCCACCAACCAACGACACAAATGAGAAATGTCAGATAAATTTTGCATACTATAATGCTCAATGATCTCAACCTCAAAATGAAGTAATTGAACTCTTAATTCTTCCTTCTCGCATTTTGTAAAATCATCATGATATAACTTGTGGACAAGTTTGCAAATATTATCATCTTGAAATCTTTTTCCCCATTCTCTCGAATCAAGAGCACAACTAAGAATGAGCAACTCCACAGATTTTTCATTGAACCCGTTATTTAATTCATGTAACTAAAAGTCAATTGTAGCATTATATCAAACCGATAGTGATGCTCAACTAAAACATTATCTCTTTGATGCCGAGCACGACCTCGTATCCCAACATAACAAGCACTCAAATCAGGGATATCAATCAACTGACTTTCACAAAATGATTTCACCTTGATAATAAGATATCAAACATAAAAATTCAATTAGAAGAGATAAGAAAGACAAATGACATCATATATGAAATAATATGAATTAACATGTGCATAGCACTCCATCACAGTTTAAATAATATTACCTTTGCAAGATGTGTTTCCCATCCATTATCTCTAAATTTTTTAATAAGATCCTTTGTGGTAGAGACAAGGTGCATTGCATATAATATGTTTTGAGTCTTGCCTTGTAGAGCTTGGCAAAGAGAATCAGTAATCTCTATAATTTCTTTCATGAGGTGTAAGACAAAAATAAATTCAAAATAAGTCAAAGCCTCAAGATATGAATAAGCTTCCCCTTATTGAGAAGGGTTACTACCTTGATCTACTATTCTACTAATAACAACACATGTTGAATTGAACATCTTTATAAGGCTTTTCATGGATTTCAATTGAGAACTCTGATGTGTGTCTTCGCTGCAAATTGCAAATCTGATTCATACCTGTTCCAGTTTCAAGACCATCATTCTCAAGTAAAGAAGAAATTTCAGTGGTAAAAGTAGCTCTAAGTTCACACTACGCTTACAGGAACCCAAAACAAATGTGACTATAGAATTCAACTTAGAGAAGCATTGATAAACATGGATTACTTCTTTGGCTGGATCAACTAATGCTAGTTGTAAATTATGAGCAAAACAATGAATGTAGTAAGCATACGAACATTGATTAGAAATTAGAGCTTGCAACCCATTCCATTCCTTTCTCATGTTACTTGTTTCGTCATAGCCATAGCCTTGTATGTTTCGAATATCAAGACCATAGTGAGAGAGAACTGAATAGATTTCATCTTTCAAAGCCATCGATGAAGTGTTAGGAACATGGATTAGGCTGAAAAACCGCTCCCTTACAAAGCCATCATTGTCAACATATCTTAAAACAATGGCCATTTGCTCCTTCCTTGACATGTCACTAAATTCATCGACAATAATGCAGTATTTTGCATCATTTAATTCTTCATGAATTTCCCACTTGACCCTATCTGCCACAACTTGTAAAATTTCCTTTTGTGAATCTGAGGAGATATAAGAAGCATTTTTTGGAGCATTATCTAGGACAAACTTGGCATGCAATAACTTTATTATAGGAAGAAAGAAGTCTAACAAGCTCTAAGAAGTTACCCCTATTATGGGAGTCCTTACTTTCATCATGACCTCTTAGGCCACATCCTTGGAAGACAATATATAAGACTGCATCAATAGAAGCTTTTAGTCGTAGTCGATTTTCTGCAATTTGCTTTGATGTTTGTCTCATAAGTACTTGTGGCATATGTAGAGATTGGTTTATCAGATCTTCACAAGCCTTTTTCACAAAGTTTATGAGAGGAATTCGGATCTTTACCCACATGATTTAAGAAAAGACATCTCTTCCCATATTTAAGTTCTTTCCGATTTCAAAATCCATCAATTGTGAAGGCCCTCTGTCCTGGATGGCCATTCGGCTTATTAAAAATAAAATAGGAAAGACAAAACGTTGCATCAAATTCAGGTGAGTACTCTAACCAAGATCGATATAAGTCATACCATGAAGATTGAAATTGGCGTTGGTGAGATAATGGTCCATACTTCTTATAATCAGAAAGTATAGGTTGGTAGGGACCTAACTTAAATAAGTTTGTCGAATAACATCTCGTTTCTCATTAGGATATTCTCAAATTTGTTTTCTCATTCCAGGATCAAGTCCAACAAGATTAGTACCAATTTCTTCCCTTTCTACCATTTGTGATTTTGAAGGTTAATTTTTTGGCAATGGGTTTTCAATTGTTCCAGTAAACAAATCTTCATTCCCATTACTTTCAGAACTTGTTCGTTTGAAAATGAAATTAATTTTAGTTTTTTTCCCATTACCAACAATTACTTGACAATAAACAACTGCAATCAAAATTTAAAATATAAATCTTTGCATAACCAAATTATAATTAAATTATAAAAATTCACTAATTCACAAATAAATGATTGAGTAAGTGAGAAATAATAACAAGATAAAAAGAACGAAGAGCAAAGTACCTCTGCATGCAGGGACGTAGCCAATAGGAAAATTTACTAATCATTGACAGAGAGGTAAGAGCTTGAGAAGACGAAAGGAAACTAATGAACTATAAATTAGTATATGTAGACTAGACTACTAGAGGGTAAAATAAATTGCCACAGCTAGAGTGGTTGGAACTTGGGAAGTCTAAAGGTCTTTACTCTCTCTCATCTTTAGAACGTAAGGTAAAATATTTTTAAGGGGCCAGTGGGCCTCTTTATTAGGTTTTTAAAATCTTATTTTGGGGCCCCTTACATATTTTATAGGTATTGATGGGCATCTAGAAGGGGTCATGGCCCTCTTAGACCCCTCTATTGCTTCGCCCCTTCTATGGTGGATTGTATGAATGTGTGCAATTTGGTTGATGTTAAAGCTTCTGGGAGACACTTTACATAGAGTAATAAGCAGGAGGGGGTTCAAAGAGTGTTTTTCAGGATTGACAGGGTGCTTGCTAATCATGGGTGGATTGATATCTATAAGTTGGCAGAGGCTACTTTCTTCCTATGTTATTTTGAAAGTGTACTATGATGGTTAGCACAAAAACCATTCGGGTTCATGAATATTTGGTGTCACCACCAGGAATTAATGGAACTCTAAGGTAGGCTTGGGATACAAGCGTTGTTGGCTGTGTTATGTATAAAGTGGTAAAGAAGTTGGCTGCTCTCAAAGCTTCCCTTAAGGAGATGAATAAGGTGGGTTTTGGATATGTGGAGGCTATTGTGATCAAGTCCAACATGATTGTATGATTGTACAAAAGCATATGCATGAACATATTGATGATACAGAGTTGAGAACTAGGGAAATTAAAAGGGGGTTGAAGTTGAGTTGACAAGAGCTAAACAAAACCATCATGCTATGTTGCAACAAAAAACTAAGCTAAATTGGCTTAAATGTGATGATGGAAACTCCAAGATTATTCAAACACTTGATCTATATGACAAAAAAATCAATTCACAATATGTGATTTATTAGAGGATTATTCACAATATGTGATCTCTTTTGTGAAGATGCTCTATGATAACAACTATATAATTTTGTAGCTTTTGGAGCTGAAGGGCTGAAGGCATGGAGTTTAATTATGCTGAAAGCAACTAGAGATAGTTAATGTACCCTCTGTGCCTAAAACGTGGTGAAAATTTTAACTTTTCTCCTTTCTCTAGAATGTGTTTGAAATTACATTTGAAGTTTCAATGAATGAGAGATATTAGATATGTTAAAGTTATACTTTTTTGTGTTGTATGGACTATAGAATATATAAATACTTGGCCTTATTTGGCTGCTGCTAGTTGGTGGCTGGAAGAAGCTGCTATACCATGTAAAGTTTTTAAAAAAAATTAAAAATAGAGCAAATGCTCCGGTTTTTAAGAGATAACCGGAGCATTTTCAAGACAAGTGCTCCTATTTTCTCTTAAAAGCCGGAGCATTTGGCATATTAAATGCTTCGGATTTTTGACAACTGGAGCATTTGTTATATTAACGCTACGGTTCATAATCGAAGCATTTGTAAAATTTCCAAATGCTCGTCTAACGTCTGCTACGGGTCAAATACGGAGCATTTATGGCCTTAAAAACCAGAGCATTTGAGGTTTTTTCTACTTGTGCAAGGTCAGGGTTTTGCAAGGCTAGGAGATGTGTAGAATGATATAATGATCATAAATAGATAGAATGATTATCGAAAATTATTTTTTAGTAAATAATCGAGATCCGTAAACGAGGTCCGCGGATTACATCTCTTCAGGAGATTTATTTGGAGGAACCACCACACGTATAGGAATCCCCCACTTTGGGTGAGCTTTCCTTGAATTAGGTATTATGAGCCTTGATTGAAATGTAGTTGACATGTATTGAACATTAAAAGTTGTCGCTAGGGATGCTTCATTCGGAAGTCGATATAGGCAAATTCAAATATCGCCACAAACCATGAAATTATCAAAGAGTCCTTTAGGGAAAAGGAGAATTTGGATTGAAAAATAAAAAAAGGTTTAATTTATGACTCAAATGAATATAGGTCAGAAAAGGCTTTTACGAGGCTAGGTTCAGACTTAAGTTTATGTCGAGATCTAGAAAGAGTATGCTCCTTAACTCTAGAAAATCAAATCATGACCTTGACTAATTTATTTTATTGACGCGGTCAGACCTCAAGATGAGGATTCCTACGTATCCTTGTGGAATAAGACCATTCGTAGTTCTAGATCTTTTTTTTTTTTGCCTTAAATTTTGTCTAGGCTGCCCTTTTGGGTTTTCAACCTAGCAGGCTTGGACCTACCTTGAAAAGGAGTTAGGGTTGATGAAAGGTTGGAAGGTTAAAGGTTTTAGGTTTGATGAAGGTTTAATTAGATGGGATAAGGTAGGATCATGGATTTGTATTATATGAATTAAGGTTTCGATGGATTGAAGGATTTCAATGAGGGGTAGAACTTGTGTTCAATCCCCCTAGCTTGACTTTTCATTATTTTGCCTTTGGCTTTTTCCTTTTTTTCCATTTTGTCTTGTGCGTTTTCTTTTGCTTTCACTTTTTTCGCACTTTGAGTTTCTTTCACTTTTTTATTTTGCCTGGGATTGATTTTTTTTTGTAGCAAGGCTTGCACACAAGTTTGGTTTAGGGTACTGGAAGGTTTGAAGGATATTTGTGGAGCTTTGATGTTGAAGGGATTGTTTGGTTTATGATCATGGAGATGATGGTTTATGGGATCTTTGTTTTTCCTTGGTTGTATGAGGATAGCTTATGAAAGGTAATGGAAGGGAGAGAGGAATAAATCCTGATCTAAAGTATGTCCCTTTTTTCATTATTTTTATTTCAGATCTTTTTTTTTTTTTATTATTATTATTAGTCAAGTTCATTAATTGATTTAAGTTCCATCATTGAATTAGAAGTATACATAAAATGATGGAAGGCCAATGAAAATGAAAATGAAAGTGAAAATGCAATTATTTTATTAATTAGAAATAAATAAAACAAGGCTTATTAAAAATAAAAACCTAAATGACATAAACTCGACGGGAAAAGAAATGATGAAGCTAGGGGAGAGACTCTCCGACTAACCTATGAAAATACTATTAAATGATCATGCCCCGGTATTATTTAGGCACTGCCCAAGGGGTTGCCGCTATTGCTGACTTTTGCTGCAGGCGAAATTAGCAATCTATCGTCTTCAATCATATCCTGTAGAGCATACTTCAATGTCCAGCAGTGTGATGTCATATTCCTGTTTCTTTGATGGTACTTGTAGTAGGCATTGGAATTCCATTTACTGGATCTTTTCTCAGGAGCAGGGTCCGTGAGTAGGGCCAATAGGTTGAAGTGCTCCTTTGGCATGAAGCCTAGTGAAGGCTTCTTCTAGAGTCATGCCCAATGGAGTGAATGTCCTTTGAGGTCCTTGATAACCTCTTTTATCAGTATTTAGGGCATTGATGTTGTTGCTTTTAGAAGTAGAAGGATTGTTATTACTCTTATTGAAAGAGTTGTTGTTGGTGGAATCCTTGTTCTTGTTGGTTTGTACCACTTCTTCAATTAGCAAGCCTACCTTATAGAGCTTTGTGAAAGACTCCATGGATTGGAATATTTGATATGATCCCCATACTTAGGCTGCAGGTTATGGATCACCAGTTGGACCTGATCCTCTTGAGATGACCTATTAGTCATTTTTACAACATATTCTCTCCGCCTGTAGGAAGGTGACGAAGTCTTCATTGGAGTTTTGTTTAGTTAATTCCAACTCACGCAGGCCAATGGGAAGCTGAGTACTATATATGTATTGTTTATGGAACTCTTCCCTAATATAGTCCCAATCATTTAGTTTGGTCTTATTCAGTTGAACCACTTAGATGAATGTGCATCCAAGGTCAAGGGGAATATATAAGCAAACATGTCCTTAGCTTGCTCATGCTTTTGAGGGCCATAGAGATGGAAAAGGCTCTCAAGTGATCATCTGGGTCTTCGACCCCCTTAAATTTTGGGAGGTCACAATGCTACCTTTTTAGGGGAGCTTTTTGCTCAATTGAGGATCAATGATGTTATGGCCATGAGCCTGACTATCGAGTGGAGGAAACTCGAGTTTTTCAAACCTCAAATCCGTCTTGGACTTGATTGGAGGTTGTGGTGGTGGAGTGTCGCCATGTTCTTCCTCTTCAATTAGCTTCTCTTCTCAGTGCCTTGATATGTTTGTCTGGTTCCTCAAGACGAGAGTTCATCAGTTAAAGTTGGGCCATAATGCCACTGAGCTGTTTATTAGTGAACCCCATTTCAGATGATGATTTAGAAGAGTCGGAGGATTCATCTGAAAAGGTAAGGATGTGTTTGACGAGTATGGGAGTAGGTCGACCTTGTTGCCTCTCTGTTGGGCATTCCCAGTTATAATCTCACGACCAATCCTGAATAGAAATCGAACGGACTCCACGACTTGGTTTTGGTGATGATATGAGAGACTAGACTTTGAAATTATAGGTGAGCAAGCAGGCTAGACTTTAAGGAAGGCTGAACAACAAGAGAGACTAGACTCTTAACTTAAGGGAAGAAGGTTAGGCACCTAGACTTTGAACTTACGTGTGAGCAAGCAGGCTAGACAACTAGACTTCATAACTTATATTAGACTAAGCAGGCCAGACTCAAAACTTACTTATGGGATTACAGAATGCTAGACTTTGAACTTATGGGTGAGCAAGCAGGGTAGACAACTAGACTTCAGAACTTATATTAGACTATTATGGGATCATAGAATGCTAGACTTTGAACTTATGGGTGAGCAAGCAGGTTAGACTTTAAGGAAGAATGGACAATAAAGAAGACTAGACTCTTAACTTAAAGCAATTAGGCAACTAGACTTTGAACTTACGGGTGAGCAAGCAGTTTAGACAACTAGACCTTGCAACTTACATTAGATTAAGCAGGCTAGGCTCAAAAATTGCCTATGGACTTAAGGAATGCTAGACTTTGAACGTACGGGTGAGCAAGCAAGCTAGAATTTAAGGGATGAACTTTTATAGTTCTAAGAATGCATTTTTATAGTCCGAAGACTGACTAGGGCTTACATGGAGATGCAAACTAGACCTAGGATATGAACTGACATATAGGTTTCACTTAGACTAGGAGATTCACATGAGCTTGACATTTGAGATGGACTAGGAATAGACGTGGAATGAATAAACTGGGATTATTAGACTTAGACCGGGCTTGACATAAAGATACAATGGCCTATATTTGACATGAACTAGACTTATATGGGCCTAAGATGGACTTTAATGCTAGCGAGCCTAATATGAATGCATGGACTGAAATTTATATGGACTAATATGAATGCACAATGGACTCTAATGTACATGGGCCTAGAAATGAATGCAAATGAATTAGGTTGACTGGAATGGATTGAATAGAAGTCTTTAAATTGGGCTTAGAATTTTCGAAATTCATTTTTTGAAAGGAACCCCTTGTTTTTATCTTTTATTAGGAAAAGATGATGGATTATTAGTTTTGAAAAGTATATTTTTTTTATTGAATAGGTGGTATGATGATGACTAGGAAATGTTTTCGAAAAAAGGTAGAATAGAAGATGGTATATGATTGATTTTGAAAAAAATGTAAGTTTTTGAAATTGGTGAATATGATAAAGTAAGATTGACAGGATAGCATGGATGAAAATGGAAGAAGTAGACATGCATGACAACATTAAATCTACAATGACCATTTTTCCTTAGATGCGCTTTTTTTAGGACAGACTCGACCTTGCTTTTTTGAATTAGGTGAAATTGGACGCAAGACATTTTGAACAGTCAATGACTCTAATGCAAACAAGAACATTATACGGAATTTTCCACTACATTGTCTAAAGTGACGGAAAATGCGAGAGGCACAAACAGCATGCCACGTAGCAAAGGTGCGTGTGGCGCAGTGCGTTGGAGTTTATAAGTGTATATAGTAGAAACTCAAAGTTTATTCAAAAGAATATGAAGAGCCCTTTTTATCTTTTGTCCCACATTAAAAGAATAGAGCGAAAGAGTAAGGTTTATAACCAGTACTCTTCCTCTACCCTTTGAGTTGTGTAGCAATGAGGCTTTTAATGGGTATGTGGTGATTGGAGTTACCACACACGCGTGCCACCCGCCCGGTTCGAGCCAGGACATTGGGGAATAAACTTATCTTAACTATCTTTATGGGTCAATGTTTTTTCAGCATTTAATAATGATCGTTTTTATCAGTCTTAAGTTATCGTTTTTCCCCTAATCTCTCTCTTAAATTCCCGTTTTTCCCTAATTTCTCTCCTAAACTTCTGCCATTATTCTTCCCATTGATTGACCTTTTTTCCCACAATTTCAGCCTTCTTCTGATGTCGTTTGGTTTCCTCTCCCTATAAATACTGGTGTTTTGATATTCATTAAAAACACATAAACACAAACAATCTCTTATTCTCTTCGTTTTCTTTCCCCTCTATTATTCTAGGCAATATTCAAGATCGTTCTCAATCTGCTTTTCTGCCAACACCGGAAATGCGGAAAAACGTGTATCCCTGGAGGTTGATTGCTTTGAGTATGTATGTTGTTACGGGGTTAATTCAATTTTAGGGCAATGATCGTTTCACGCCACGACTATTAGATGAGTTTATTTTAATTGTTACCAGTTTTCGTTCCTACACAGTGTTGTGCATCTGGCGCAGGGTCAATGCGTCAGACACATACTCATGCATCTGGCGTATTGATCCCACACATGTTTTCATGGCAGTTTAGGCGATGTTTTGGCAAATTTGGCATAAAATCCGGACACAAAGACTGACACACTAACCAGGCCATATCGAGTTTAATAGACTAACAATGATGTAAATTTGTTATTTTTAGACTCGAACAAAGGTCAAAAGACCAATAAAAATGGTTATCAATAGACAGCTTCCGGGCTATCCGACTGGCATAGGAGCGTTGCACGAGGCGGAGGCGCAACTTAATGCATTTGGCGCAATGCTCTGTGGCTTGTGTATTGGTAAATTGATGAAGGTTCAGGCGAAAACAACGATTAGTTTTAGACGCGATTCACATTATTTAAAGCATATCAACATGTTAATAGAATATGAGTAGGCAAAAGCTGTAATCACACATAAATGTTAGATAACATGGATGCAAAAGTTCTTAACTTAAAGTCTAATTGTACATAATTAAAAAGGTGGTCACGTGTAAGACGCACTCTAGTTCTCAAGTAAGGAAGAAGAAAACAATGTCACGGTTGGGTAGATTTGCTTATGATTTAGATCCAACACTCTCACTCAAGATGCTTTTTAATTGGAAGGACAAAGCGGAAATCCCGTAGGGTGACCTCACACATATAACATGTGCTAATGAGGCAAGGTAGATTGTCCTTATGGTGCTGAACAATAGCCATGCATATGCAAAATAATATTTTATTCCAAGACATAAAAAAAGAATAAATCGTATTTTTTAATTTTCATTAATCCAAAGAAAAATTGAAATCCAAATGTTTTTCGAATTAGATTGGATTATGCCCTAATCCAGACCGTACACCGCACTTTCACCCCTACTCATTGGTTCGCCTGACGCGTTCTGGCCAATGCGATGGATGCACGTGGCGCGCTGAGTGCAGCTGCCACGTCCGACGCATATTCGATTTTTGATTCTACGCGTGCTTTAAAGATACTTTTTTATCCCTAAAACTCCAGAGGTTAAATATTATAGATGTAAATCTGATTTATATTTATATATCAAAGATAATAAAAATATTTATGATAAATATTTATTAATAAAAAATATTTAATATGGGCTCTTAAATGGACTTGAAACATTTTACGGGCTTAAAATATAATCAATCATCATGAACAATTGATTGGGCTTTAGAATATCATTTCAAAACACAATTTTGGATTGGTTCTTTAGGTTGCTCTTCCGTTGGGTCGCGCCAACTAATATCGCGGTATGTTTCATCATATTGGATCATTAAGTGGGGAGACACGATTATGTGTCTGCACGTTGTCATCTGTAAAGAGCCAAAATTAAATTTTTAGCTTAAGAAGGAAAGAGAGAAAGGACTTGGAATCCATCCTAAATTACAAATATAACATAAAAATCAATCAAGCTCTTCTTTATTAATTTTTTTTCAAGAAAAATTGATAGGAACATTTCCAACTATGAGTGTTCTGTCATTTTCGGTCCCAATTAAAGATTATTTATGAGCGGTTCCAACTATATATTATTTTTGCTAAAATTGGTCCCAGTTGACTTATTACCTATTTAATAGGTTAATTTTTTTATAAAAAAAAATCTTAATCATTCGTCCCTACCAGTACCACTGCTCTACCTCTCCCCGTCCCATGCATTCCTTGATCAGCCCCCCCCCCCCCTTGTCTTTTTCATGAGCAAATATGCTTCACAAAACAAACTTGATCAGCTAGCAATAGCTTGACATCTTTAGTCATCGATCTGTTTCTCTATCACTCTTTCTCTCTCCCTTTCTCTCCCTCTCTTCTATGTGAGTGTGTCTAGAGATGGCAATGGAGATGGCTCTTAGAGCTTCAGTATCTTCTACTAGACCCACTCTTCCATCTTATCCCTTCTCAAAAAAACCTTTTTCTTAAAACAAAACTCAAAATTTCAATTGAAACCTGCTCAAGTTCAGTTGTTTTCCACCACAACTTCTATATATATATAAATTTAACTTTATTACAAACTCAAACCTTTTTAATTTAATTACAAATTAACTGTTATAATATTACAAAGCCGGTCGTTCTCACCGCGATACAAATAATATGAATAACATATATCAGACCTTCTTCAATAATACTACCTTCATGTACCTGCATATACCGACACGTAGTATCAGCCAAACTGGTTGAGAAAGATTCCATAATGTAAAGCCAATTATATATGCAGGTAGGATACATTAATCACATCCTACAAATCATTTTTCTTTCAAAACATATAAATATAAAATCATTTCTTTCTTTCTTTTCTAAAACAAATTCTTTCTTTTCTATTTCTAAATCAAATCCTTTCTATTTCCTTCTTTAAATCAAATCCTTTCTTTTTCTTTTTTTCCAAATCTTTCTTTTTTTTTTCCTTTTCCAAACAAATCCTTGCTTTCCTTTTTCTTTCACGAAGAAAGAATCATAAACCTATGGAATGGAACGAACGTTCCTTGCCTTTGGGCTAGTTAGACCCTCTGGATAACTATAGATAAAGACCTCTGGTGGGCACACCATACATACGGCCAAACTGTAGCAGAAGATCTAAGTCTGAGGTACTGATCAACGCACCCCAAGTATTCTATTATGTATCTGTAAAGCCGAGACAAACTCGACGAAGTTCCAATTCCTTGAGATACCACTTAAGGTAATCCCCACAACTTTGAAAACACAAAACTATTCTTAGGGATACCACATAGGCAATCCAATAACTTTGCAAACATATAAACTATTCGAAATATCTTTTTATAATCTTTCCTTCATTTGCGGTTCGGAAACCAAACTTTCTATCTTTGGAGGAGCATCCTCCCATTCAAACCAATCTCAAAAAAGATTAGATAAAAACCCTTTTAAAACTCTTTTTGTAAACTATAAAAGATACTTTTAAAACTAAACTCCCAATTTTTAAAAGAAACTCAATCAAAATGAGTTTAAAACTTTTATAAAACTCTTCTCGTAACTATAAACGTCTTAATAAGAAATCTTACCTTTTAACCTTACAAAACGTTTAAGTAAGAAACGTACCTCTATGGACTTATAATGTAAACTATAAAAGTTCTGAATATGAAACCTTACCTTTTCGAATCACAGTTAAACAACTACCTCGGTCTAAACGACTCCTCAGTGAAACCGAAAGCTACAATATAAATGTGTGTACTTCGTAAGTAATAAAAGACTTGGATACAACTAACTTTAGTTCACAAAGCAATCAACCTTTCCTAAATTCACATAAAATATCAAACAAACATATCATGTTCTTTACTACTCCTGAAGCAAAAGTTGTTCCCCTCCCTAAAGAACAAGTATTAGTCACTTTCCTTACAAATTTAATCCAAATATTTTGATGTTATATTGTGAATTTAATTACTAACCTGCTCTTAATTATGAAATACATTTTATACTGAATTGATGAATTTAGATTTTGATTGACCCAATTTCTTATCTTTAAATTTGATTTATGGTCACTTGATGAATGTAGAATGTAATTGAACCATTTGATAACTTTTGAATTTAATTGATTCAATTTATGGTTTGGTTGACCCACTTGGTGATTGTTGAATTGATTGATACCCACTTGACAATTGTGGAATTTAATGGACACTCCACTTGTTAATTTTTGCATTATAATGGGTGTTGTTTTGAAATTATTGTGTAATTTTGGTCAAATTTCCAGGTGGAGCGAACAATTGATCAAGTTCGACAAGTGGGTTCGGATGTTTTTTTACTCTGTAGAATATTGATGTGGCCCCTCCAATTGTGCAGCAGGCTGGAGAGGAGGCATTGAAAATCTTGAAAGTCGCATCTCCGTTGTTTTCCGAAGCGTTGAAGATGGCCCAGGATGCAATGCAGAGCTCTGGCATCAATTTATTATCTTAGTGATTCATCTGTGGCAGGGAGGAGAAGGGAGTGGCAAGGAGCAGAAGAGGAGGAAGTGGCAGGGAGGAGAGAGAAAGAGGAGGAGATAGAAGAGGAAGGAAATCTCAGACCAATTAGGAGGGAAGGTGCAGGAGAGAGAAGGACGTGGTGGAGGGAGGAACACAAATTAGATGGTAGACACGGGTTTACCATGAGAATGATAGACACAAGTCTACCATGAGGATGGTAGACACGGTCTATAATGAACATTTGTAATTGTGCACTGAATAGTTATGGGACCACCTCATTTTATATTTCCTCAAACACACCAATAAACATCCAGTTAATTTCAATGAACATTGTAATACAATGAACACACGCTATTGTTAATTGAACATTTGTAATTTCTAAATAAACATTTATGAAAAAATTAGTGTAATAAACACACCAATAAACATCCAGTTAATTCCAATGAACGCACACAAGTGTCGATTGAACATTTGCAATTTCAGAATAATAAACATTTAAGAAAAAATTAGTGTAATAAACACATTATTTCTGTTGAATGAACAACTGCAATTGTGGATTGAACATTTTCGATTTATTCCAAAATTCAGTTGTTTACAAATTTTGAAAATTCAAAATTGTCGTCGATTTTCAAAACTCAAAATTTAAATATGTTTCAATTTACTATTGTTCATTTCTCACTTTAGTCAACCTACTATTGATTCAAATTGTTAGTTTGTTCATCCAAGTTCTTCAAATTGTTTTTTCAAATCAATTATATGCTCATTATGATGAATATTTATGTTGTCATTATTATTCTTTGCAATGTAGAAATATGATTCTACAATAAACAATATAATATGTATAATGAATAAACCAACTGAGTAGTTATATAATTATCAAAAAATAAGTAATTACAAAAGATGTAGTATGTACTCAAAGATAGAAATATAACCAAAATATTACAATATATCTCATATGAACACCAAGGTCTTACAAAAGAACATTTATTACTAACTAAATGCTATTGTGTTCATTCAGAATATATTCTTGCTTTCGAGCTTCCTCTCATTCTCGATTGCTTTGTTTTGTGAGATTTTGAGACCGTAACGTATCATTAGTTGTCCGAACCAGACGAAGTAAACTGATAAAGAAAGAAAGAAGCAGTAGTTAAATAAAAAATTATCCAGTTTATAATACAATAAACATAATCTTTCAGACATACAATTAATACATTATAATAATATAATGAACATGCTTCTAGAACACACAATAAATATTTGATCAAATATAAGAAAACATGTGACTAAAATGATTTTAGTGAATACATGTTTGTAATACAATGAACATTGACCTAAAAATGTGCAGATTTTACTTGTAAATATTACAATAAATATTATATAATCATACAAAGAACATTTGAACAAATATCAAACATTTGTAGACAAATACATGATGATTAACCCATCATTAATTCATATCATTTTATTGAATATATTACAAACACATAATAAATATATGACTGAAATGTAATGAACATCTAACCAACATGTATTTCAGTGAACATATGCTAATAGGGCAATGAACATATGTCATAATTCATGTTATTAATGAATTAATATGTGTCAAACACACACTAAATATATGAATAAATGTACCTAATATCTGAACAAATATATAATAAACATATGGCTAAATACGATAAACATATGACCAACTCAAATTCAAAGAGTATATTATAATAATACAAACGAATATATATTTACAGTACAATGAACATTGCATAGTTTTTGCTGCCTTTTTTTTCCTGATGTCGAACTCGTTCATCCCCTTCATTCACTACGCTCTCTCATTCGTTCATTGAGACATCAATTGCAAGGAAGTATTTATTTTTTCACAAACTACAATCAAGATCTTCACCATAAAAGAAGGAAAAAAAATAAGAAACAAAAGTGCAAAATGTAAAAAATGTTATTTTTTCTTATCAAATGCATAGATTTAATACCTTATGTTGTCAATTTTTCTTTGTAACTGGTTGTGTTCATCTTCATGTACGAATATTGTGCAAAAAAATGAAGAATTTGAAGAGTTTGATGAGATAAGTTAGAGAGAAGTTAGAGAGATGTTGGAGTATTTGGGAAGAAGAGAGAGAAAGTATCTGGAAATTTGTGTAGGAAAATGAAAGTAACGAATTCAAAAATAGGTTTTATGTTTTTCGGTGTTCATTGGAGATTCAAAGATGTTCATTGGAGATCGATGTTTATTAGAGAATAATTGTTGTTCGTGGAATTCGCATTCCACTTAATTAGCATGGTAGACACGAGTCCTCCTACGAATTGGATTGGAGGGAGCAGTGAGAAAGAGGTGGTGGAGGAAGAAGAAACAGGTTGTGAAAAAAAAATTGTTTTTTACCTGTTGTAGTAGGTCATTACTCTATCGGGATCAATTTCGATAAAATTAATATGTAGTTGAGACTGAAAATGACAGAACATCAGTAGGTGAGACTATTCCTATCATTTTTTTTTTAAAGAAAGAAAATGAACAAGGGCGAATTAGAGCGCAATTTTATAAAATTTCAAAGCAATTTGTATTTCATTTCACATGGCGATTGGGCGTGCAGACTAGTAAAGTTTTAGAAGGACCCAAATTCCAATACGGATTCTCGTAATATCAACCCCCAAATTTGCACCAACATTTGCTTTACAATGCGTTGGTTTTTGTATTCTCTACATGGGCTTCTATTTGGAGATAAAGATGTCCAGGTTCGTTCAATCATTTCCACTCTGAATTAGTGAAAGTATATTATACAAATCTTTTGTTTTGTAGAGTTTATAGTCTTGTAATTGGTATGTACATTAGGTGATTTGAGTTTAATTTTAAAGATGGTATTGTCTACTTTGAAGCTGTCCCTTTGCTGCTTTCAGTTTGTTTAGAGTTGGGTTGTGATTGTTTGCCATAATTTTGGTACAAAATTGGAAACATTATTCATGAAATTGTGTGCTTTTGCAATGCTGTATGTTTATGCAAGAAATTCAATTAATGATAAATCTTGTAATAACTTGAGATCTTGGGTGGTGAGGCACCTGAAGTTCTTGGGTGCAATCAAATCTTGTTGTTGGATTGAGTGATTGTGCCTATTTTATTGAAATCAAAGAATGAATTCAATGCCTTTCCTACAAAAATTAACCCAGTAGGATGGGGCAGGTGTGGTGACCAATGAATCTGATCCAGGGTTTAAGGTTAGCATATAACCAGCCGCTCGGCTCCCATGCTGTGGCTGCTGGTGGGGATTGTATTTGGGCTTCAAGGGGAGGGAGGGGGATGGTAAGGGACTAAGCGGAGAAATGCCTAAATCAAGACCGTCCTCAACAATTTTAATTTAGAATAATTTTTGATGGTATACTTGGCAAAAATAATAGTATATCTATAACGAAAGGTAGTATATTTATACACGACCAAGTAGTGAGGTTGGGGGTTCAATCCCCACTAGAGGCACTTTGAGGGTAGGCATTCCCCTTACCCGTCCCTCTTACTCTCAAGTGCCTATTTATACACAAGTAGTATATAAAAACCCAACATATGATCTATGATCTAATTGTACTATATTTTATCAAGTGATATTTTTGTTTCCAATACACTATTTTATTATCTAATTATAATACTTTCTTTTACGAAAAATACTAATTATTTTTATGATTAGAACAAAAAGAAGTATAGATGAGTTCGAAATTGGGCAAAGCACGGACTAAGTGCAGGTATACCATTGTAACAGGAGCTTAGCTCAACTTCTAGATATTAGTTTAGTCATGAACTATAGAGAGAAAACAGAATGTAGAAGAGATAGAGAAATAGAAAGAATCAGCAATTAGAGACACAAAAGAGAAAAGAGGCATAGAGAGAGAATCCAGAGAGAAAAATGGGATATGTGTTTCATTAATTTATTTGATGCCTATGACAGATTACAAGTATTTATAGAAGAATTAACAGAACTTAGAACAAGTAACTAACAACCTTAACTATTCTAACAAACTTCTTAACTTTCTAAACCTCCTGTGACATACTTCCCTCCTTCTAAAAGACTTATCCTCAAGTTTATTGGACATATCTGAGATTTCCTTCAATGTCCATAGCAAATCGTCAATAGGTTTATTGAACTTTCTCATTCATTTGCCAAGAATTGCGTATTCTTGTTAACTTGGCCATGTGAAATCTGTAAAGAGATGCTTAGGACGAAGTTTTTGTGGAGGTCTTATGCTTCCTGAAAACTCTACAAAATCTTCACATTGTTTAATCATCACCCACATAGAATTTTTTAGAACTTGTAAGAAGCACCATCTTGACATCTTGATGGAAATTTCATCCACCCTTTTTTCCATCATTCTTGCCTCAACACCAATTGAAATATACAACACATGCAGAATTCTTTGGCTCCAAGTTAGTCACGACTGGTTGGTGACTAAGATGTGATGTTGTAGGTAGAGAGTGGCTTAGGATTAGTAAGCAAAGCATTAGGTTGTACTATTTTTAGAGAAGAAGTTTAGGCATCAAAGCATTAGGTGACTAACACTAAAGATTGAAAATTTGATTTGAAAGGATTGAAGTTTTTTTTTTTTAAATTCGTAATAGTATTTAGAATATTTGATTTGAAAGGATTATAGTATTTTTAGATTCGTAAGATTGAAATTTTGATTTGAAAGGATCGAATAATATGTCAAGATTTGGTTCAGAAGTATCATAATGTATAAGTCTGACAAATGGATAATGCCCTGTGGGCTGTGTATGCTGTTTCTCATATACATGTCATCTGAAAGAAATGGACTTGTAGAATAAGCGGTTCAATATAATCAAAGTGATATTTGCAGGCCTCCTTTTTCATCATAGAGATTCTAGATTGAAGTTTATTTATAAAGATCTTGCTTGACAGAGAGCTGAATCCAAAGACAATGGCAATAATTTTTCAGACAACAATATCAAGGCAACCCCTCGAGGGTAGTTGGCACCTAGTAAGCATCCTGACAAACAAGCTTCAGAATATTCTGATTTTGGGTGAATCATATATCTTAAACTGAATGAAATTAATTTTTCGCCAACTTGTTTGCAGTGGCTAGATGTCTCCAAAGTATGCTGTGGAAGGTTGCTTTTCCCAGAATTTGTCTTGGACTGCTACTAAAGGAGATTGCTAATGGAAGAATAGAAAGTACCTTTCTGGAATACAAGTCTTTGAGCCTCTTAAGCTACATATGTTATCTAAAGTAATTTAAGTTCTCTTGTACGAGTTTTGTTGCTCTTGCTTTACCTCTTTATTAAAGAGACAAAGACCAAATAATTCTGGTAGTGGCTAATACAATTGCTTAATTTTTTTTAGGCATGGAAAATGTGGAATAAAAATAATATGCTTAATGCTTTCACCAACTGATCGAACAATTTTTGATGCGTGCAGCATGGTCTGATATATAGTTGGGAGCATTGTGCGTGCAAAAATTTCCTAAACACAGGCCATTGTTGGAGCATTGATTTCCATGCTTGATGTCGACGAAATTACTGTTCTTTAACATCCAAAGCAACCAGGCTTTACTCAAAGGAAAGTTAATTCTACTAATGGGTTCCCTCTAAATGGCCAAGAACAATGTACGGTGAACCATCTTTCTTTTACTGTTGTAGACGGTTATTAGTGTGCGCTTTTTAAAATGGCTGTTTGTATTTTCTGGTTATGTTGCTTCAATGAACTGTGTTAGGATAACAAACTGAGAGTATATTAGCTTCTGTCTGCAGAATAATTCTCTTTTGAGAAGCACGTAGGAATCTTCGGCCAATTAGCCAGATTGATATTATATAGGCCTATTTTCTAAAAAAAAAGCAGTTGCGACATATAGATCTAGTTTTTAGTTGGCTTTCTAACTTGAGTCTCATATTGTTCATTATCCCCTGTTCTTAATTTTTCTATTTTTTTTAAATATTATAATGACTTGTAGTCTGTAGACCTATTTTCATTCATTATGCAACTTTGTGGGGCTAAATTCGACGTCCTGTTTTGTTGAATCGGACCAAAAATCAGCTTGAATAGTGAAAACAAACTACTAAAAGTATGAAAAAAAAAGTAAAAGGCAGAAAAATATAGTGAAGAGTCAGCGTTATTTTACTAAACTCTGGCAATAGCATATGTAGTATACGTCACCAACTGCGTTTTATTTTACTCAACATTTGACATTGCTTGCTTTTATACCAAATGTGGCAGAAAGGTGGATTTGCTACTTGTTGACTGTTTTCATAGGAATCTACGATGCACAATTAGTAAAACTGGTGGTACTTGAATTGCTTCTTCCTAACGAAAGAGCACTAATAGTTAATTGAACCCTGAGTTGCATTCACTGAGGGCATAATTCCTAATAAAAAGATTAAGCTGAAAAAATTCATG
Organism: Beta vulgaris subsp. vulgaris; assembly: GCF_026745355.1. Lineage (NCBI taxonomy): Eukaryota > Viridiplantae > Streptophyta > Magnoliopsida > Caryophyllales > Amaranthaceae > Beta > Beta vulgaris. The sequence continues at coordinate 12,932,918 of NC_079209.1, forward strand.
CTTGAACTGAGTTGGAAGCTTCTTATAGACTATAGTATGTAAATCTGTATGACGAGGTGCAGGAGCTTGCATCATAGATGCGAGTAATTAAAGGAAAGAGTAGATCAGAAGACCTTGCCATATATGGAAGCAACACTTTTGTAATGGGAGAAGACTTGGCCATAACTTGTCAGAATAGCCAAATGTAGTATTTGACACTTGACAGTGAGGGGAGGAATATTAGGAAATAAAAAGTTGGGTTTGACGTAGAGAAAGTCATGATATGGGCACATCTCACATGTTTATTTTATTTCAAAACAATTTTTGTCCACTGTCATTTTAGAGCATAAATAGTTTTTTTGATCTCGTGAAATATACAGTTTTATTTAGTAAAGCTTGAAAGTTTATATATTGTGTTATGTGGTATTATTATACTTTTATAATTTTATTTAGTTTTTTAATGGCATTGTGTTCATTTGAGACCTCCACATTGCAAAGCGTTTACAACAACAATATATGATGAATAATACTCCTTTTGCACTTCTACCATTCTCCACTTTCCTAGTCTAAATTACAACTTGCTCCAGAATAAGAAGCAACTATATTTTATGCAAATAATTATATTTTACATGGTTGACGGTTGACCAAATAATGGATCTGTAGACATATTTCATTGCTCATGTAGTTAGGCATTTGGGATACTGGCCATACCCAAACTAACTCTAATGGCAACTCCTCCAATCTTTACTCTTCTATTCATTTGTTGTTGTTTTTTGAAAATTGTCATCTCAGCGACCACAAATATTACATTTCTTGCAGACCCAGAAACCTTACTGTCTACTAGTGCCACTTTCAAGGCTGGGTTTTTTAGCCCCACGAACTCCACAAATCGCTATGTTGGAATTTGGTATAATATCGAGGAATCTGATGCAATGGAAATTGTATGGGTAGCCAATAGAAACAACCCAATTAATGACTCTTCTGGGACGCTGATAATATCTGAAGACGGAAATCTTCAACTTTTAGATGGACAAAACATGATATATTGGTCTTCAAACGTATCTCATCAGGCAAATAGTACTTCAGTAGCTCACCTCCTAGACACTGGGAATCTGGTTTTGGTTTCAAGTGCTACTGGGATGATCATCTGGCAGAGTTTTGAGCACATGACGAATTCCTTGTTGCCACAGACCAGGATCATAATTGACCTCACAATTGATAATGGTTTGTATGAGGATGAGAAACCAATACTACGATCCTGGAAGAGCGCTTCAGATCCATCAAACGGACGCTTTAGAATTGGAATGATTCCTTTCCCAATTACTGAATTTGTCACTCGCGATGGTGATAAAACTTATTGGCTATCTGGCCCATGGAACGGTAGCCTGTTTCTTGGAGTGCCATATATGTCTCAGAATGCATTTGAAATCTCTTTTGACCACCTTGAAGACACACTAGAGATATTATATTCTGTGGCAAATGTGTCATTGTTGGAACACTTTGTTCTGAATTATGATGGAAATGTGGTTCTAAAATACTGGGATGACGATGATCGGAGGTGGAGAATTTCATGGCAATCCGTTCAATCCGAGTGTGATATTTATGGGAAGTGTGGCCCTTTTGGACGTTGTAATCCGAAGGATTCACCAATCTGCAATTGCTTAAACGGGTTTGAGCCAATGAATGTCGATGAGTGGAGCAAAGGAAATTGGACTAGTGGGTGTGTCCGAAGGACACCATTGCAATGCAGCAATACAGGACGTAAAGCAGATGGATTCTGGAAGCTAAAGCATATGAAAGCGCCACATTATATAACTTTTGGACGGGCAGCTGATGAAGATGATTGTAGGAGGAGGTGCTTGGAAACTTGTTCATGCTTAGCTTATGCATATCCAGTGGGAATTGGGTGCATGATATGGGATGAAACCCTATTAATGGACATACAGGTATTCTCCGGCGATGGTGCTGATCTATTCATTCGTCTGGCTTATTCAGAACTAGGTGATACTCAACATTTCATCAACCATTTGCTTCTTAATAATAAATTTTAACGTATCTATTTATTGTTTATACCCTTTTTTACTCCCTTAGCCCCTTAAATTATAACAATTCCACAAAAAAAATAATAGATGACCTTGATTTCATGAAATTTCTATGCAATATAACGTTTAAATTGGTAATGTAAATTATACACCTGGTCTACATCTGCCCAGCCAATGCTTGCTGCACACGTGCCACTGAAACACTGCCAGGTGTACACCTTTTAGGTAAACCCTAGTGTACAGTAGATTTACCCTTTGAAAAGGTTATGTCAATTGTTGAAGGTAGTATAACATACTGTGAAAGAATATTACCTGTCTTTCAAATGAATATTGAGGATATGTTTTCGTAATGCTAGTTTCCCTAATCATTTAGTAGTAGTCTTTTTCTACTACTAACTCTCTGAAACTTCTCTCCTTCATCTTACACTACAAAAATTACTTTACTGGCTGCAAGCTAAGCTTTCTTTTTACTAGCCTGCTATGGATGGGCACACTGAATGCAACTCGCAAGCACTTTTATCAATACTGAAGTTCACTGTTATTTTTACGTGTTACTATTGGCTGAGATTTGATTGTCGAAAATGATGTAATTTTCTGGTTTTTGTAGATGAAAGTCATGAAACTAGCAATAACAAAACAATTATTGCAGTCGTAGCAAGTATTGGTGCAGCTGTATTTGTTGTCTTTGCGTACTGTCTATGGAGTTGCATGAACGGGCGATATGGTTACTTTCTTACTCTATAATTTCCCATTTTCTTGGTCTGAAAAATTTATCGAGAAAATTTGACATCTAGTATTGCTGCGGCAGGGAAGAAATCCACAAATGAGGAAACAGATATTGTTGAATCCGGAATTGATCAAGCTGAATTCAAAGATTTATCATTGTTCAAATTCAAAGAGTTGGAAGTTGCAACAAACAACTTTTCAGAAATCAACAAGCTTGGGCAAGGTGGTTTTGGTCCAGTGTACAAGGTAATGGTATTTACTGACTGATACATTTCATCAAACAGAAAAGCTATAAAACTCAGGAATCTTTGTTTGAGAGGAAAACATTTCCATGGAAAAGTAGTTTTCCCATTATATGTCTTTGATTTATAAATGATGGAAAATAGTATGTCCACAGATGGAATAGAATTCTCCCAAGGATGGTGAACATTTTCCTTCCTAAATAAAAGGACACATTTTCCTCACTATTCATTGCATTCCTCTTTCTCTTGTCCCATGTCCCATCCCTCGTCTGAAACTTTTCCTATAAGAAAGCAAATAAAAGAAAACTAATTTATATTTGTGTTTTTCCTTGGAAAATATATTTGATGAAAATTAATTTCCAATGAAAATGTTTTTCAATCCTAGAAAACAGAGACTATATGATGTGTGATTATTTCTTTTCAGGGACAATTGGAAAACGGGCAGGAAATAGCAGTTAAACGACTTTCCAGGGCATCTGGACAAGGCTTACAAGAATTTATGAATGAGGTTCTTCTGATCTCAAAACTGCAACACAAAAATCTTGTAAGATTATCTGGTTGCTGTGTAGAAAGAGCAGAGAAATTACTAGTTTATGAGTACATGTCAAATAAGTCTCTAGATGCACTTCTCTTTGGTATGTTTCAAGAACATATTACATATACTTCCTTGCAGTATCTGAGGGTTGAATACTTTATAACTAACACATGAATAATGACATGTTCTGATGTATATTTTTAATCAGATTCACATCAACAAAGACAATTGGACTGGAAGAAGCGCTTCAATATCATCAATGGGATATGTAGAGGTCTCCTGTATCTTCATAGGGATTCTAGATTGAAGATTATTCATAGAGATCTTAAAGCAAGCAATATTTTGCTTGATGAAGAGCTTAATCCAAAGATATCTGATTTTGGAATGGCAAGAATATTTGAGAATAAACAAGATCAAGCCAATACTTTAAGGGTTGTCGGAACCTAGTATGCATCTCAACAATTTAGGCCTATAGAACATGATATATGCCTTTGTCTTTTCAATTATACTTATTATTTTAAAGAAACTGTTTTATTTCTAATGAGTGTAAATTGAGGTGTGTCTCAATTTTCCCATTGTCTTACTTTCCATTGACAAAGCTTTTAATTTGTCCCTCAAGAAAAAATAAGCTTTTAATTTGAAAACCTTTCTTTAGAAGATTTTTGACAGATTTTTTGGAGTTCCTTAGTGATAGTGATGAAAAAGAGAATGACTTACATGTATAAGAACAGAACTCCAAATCATCTTAGTAAAACTTTTGTATTACATATTGCTGAATGGAGTTTTGACTTGTTTTCAGTGGCTATATGTCTCCGGAATATGCTATGGAAGGCCGGTTTTCCGAAAAATCAGATTTATTTAGCTTGGGAGTGCTACTACTTGAGATTGTCAGTGGAAGAAAAAACAGTAGCTTCTTGAATGATGAATCCTTGAGCCTCTTAACTTGTGTATGTTATATTAAGTGGATTGATTTTCTTTCTTTGGAATCACTAGTCCTTTCCTCTTCTAATAGATCTCTTAGTTGCTAACACATTTGCTTTGGTGCATTCAGGCATGGAAATTGTGGAACGACAATGATATGGCTTCAATGATTGATCCAACCATTCTTGATCCATGCTTCGAGGGTGAGATTATGAAGTGCATACAATTGGGGCTATTGTGTGTCCAAGAATTTCCGGAAGATAGGCCAACCATTTCGGCATTGGTTTCCATGCTTGATGTTAACGATCTAACTGATCTCCCGCATCCAAAGCGACCTGGCTTTATTCAAAGGAGAGCTTCTTCTACTGATGAGGACCCTCAAAGTGGCCAAGAACATGGTTCTGTAAAGAATCTATCTTTGACTGTATTCAGTGGTCGTTAGTTTGTGGGAATTTTTTCTGGTTAAAAATGATGTAAACAACTGGTATTATACTACATTTAAGTGTAAAATGCGCAGTGGACTAGTGATTAATTCTTATGTCACTCAAAAGATTTGGCTCCTTGTATGAAAACTGCTGGATGCTAACATATTTGTAATTGAAGATGTCTAGTGTAGTAATTGCTCCAACTTTTATGGCTAGTTACTGGCTTTATTATTTTTTATTTATTTTTACTTTATGTTTCGCATCTTCTCTTGCTGTAAAAAAGATTATTGTATGGACCTGTATTTGTGTTGATTGTACCAGAAATTTACCATATTTAAAAAATGGAAGATTAAATTTTGTTCGAGCGAGCCTCGCGCCAAAGGTAATTAAGTAAGTTTGACTTTTTTTTTTTACAATTCAAAGTAGTTATTGATAACCAAAAAAAATATGTTACAACTTAAAGATGCTAGGACAACAGGCTATCTCTAAGGACCTAGAAAACAAACGAACTAAACCACCAAACTATGACATAATGAGCAAAGCTCTTTCATCGTCATTACAATTGCAAGCCACCTTAAACAATATATCATTACTCATTAGTTAGCATATTAGGAGCAATGATTGAATCCCTATAAAACTTGTTGTTTTTCTAAATCCATATAGCATAAAGGTTTTTAGTAAACATCATCACATAAATCTTGGCCCTGCTGCTTTTACTTCTAGCTTTCTTAATAGCTTCAACCAACTCTTCAAAAAAAGAACTTTTAACTGAGCACAACACTCCATACTTGCCAACTATAATTGCATCTAAAGAATAAATGTGGAACAAATTCCACATTAGCATCAAAAATCTTGCACAGAGGGCTGTTGTCATGACTCCACAAACTCACCCTATCAGTGGTAGCTAGTTTCTTAAGCAATGCTAGCCATAAGATGAACTTACTTTTTGGGATAACCTTGTCATTACACAACAACTTTCTCCAATCAACTCTATCAAAATTAGCTTGTAATTTCTTATAAGCTAACTTGATACTAAAAGTATTCTGATGATAAACAATATCCCAAGTTCCCAGTCTCACCAAGAGGTCTCTTGAATAAAAAAATTTCCTAAGGAGCCATGGAGTGTTACTGCTAACAATGACATTGTCAATTGAGCTTCATTTAATGTAGTAGGCATTTATCCATCTGACCCACAGCTTGTCTTGCTTGAAAGCAATTGCCCACAACAATTTAAGAATGGCTGCCTTATTCCACAACACCATGTTAATGACATTCAAGCCACCAGTAGACCTAGGTTGTTGGATGAAAGACCATGCCATAAGAGCTTTCCTTGTATTTCAGTAGATCCTGACCACAAGAATCTTCTGCATAAACCTTCTACTACTTTAATTAATTTTTTTGGTAAAGAGAAGATTTGGGTCCACTAGTTTGGCATACTCCCGAATATGGTCTTCACAAGTTGAAACCAGAAGAACTACGAGCCACCTCAAATGCCAAGAAAGTGCTTTAAAGGACCTAAATCCTTCATTTTGAAACAGTCACAAAGATAGGTCTTAAAGGCCAACAAGTCAGCAAAATCATTGCCAGCAACAATAAGATCGTCCACATACACTAAAACATTAATCTGAATAGTGTCCTGAGTGAAGGTGAAAAGAGAATAATCAGAATAAGATTGGAGAAAGCCATATGTTTGAGAGCAGTCACAAGTTTAGCGAACCAACACCGAGGAGCTTGTTTGAGGCCATAAAGTGATTTGCGGAGACGACAAACCATGTTAGGATGAGAAGACTCGAAACCACGAGGAAGTTTCATGTATACCTCCTCATCCAAGTCACCATGTAAGAAGGCATTGTGAACATCCATCTGATGAAGTTCCCAATTTTAAGCAGCAGCAAAAGCAAGGAAGGCATGAACAGTGACCATCTTGGCCAGAGGAGCAAATGTCTCATGATAATCAATACCTTTCTTTTGATGATTGCCACACTAGTAGAAAAAGGGCAATTTGCGTCCCCTTATTTGCGTCGCACAGACACGGAAGTGACGCAAAACATCCATTTGCGTCGCATTACCAGCAGAGTATGACGCAAAACATCAAAAATAATAGCAGGACACGAGAAATATGCGTCGCATGGTACATAGGTGCGACGCATATTACTTATGTGCGACGCATGGTGCTTGTGTGCGACGCAAATAGCTGCGAGTGGTGGGAGTATTGCGAGACTAATGTGCGTCGCACGAAGCGTGGGGTGCGACGCACATTAATATGCTGCTTGATGGGTGCGCCGCAATTGGGCTTTTAATACTTCCCCCTCTTTTTGTAATATTTCCCAACGGCATTCTTTGGAGCCCTAACTCATGCAACTGACTGCTATCCCCCTCTCTCCCTCCTGCGAATCCCTCGTACACACTCAAACAAACCGGCGCACACACTCTCGCCGGCGCACCCTCGCTCACAATCTTGCCGGCGCACCTTGAATTTCGCCGGCGACTTCCTCTTCTGGTGCGACTTCCTCTCCCTCTCTCTCTCCTCTCTCCTCTCTCTCTCTCTCTCTCATTCTCGTTCCTTACTCTGCCGGTGCCCTTTTCGCCGGCGCACCCTCGTTCACATTCTCGCCACCGGTGCACGTATCTCGGTCGAAGTTGCTTCTGCACTGCCGGTTCTCTCTCTCAATCTCCCTTCGCTGTACCGCCAGTTCTCTCTCAATCTCCCTTCGCTGCAGCCGCCACGGACTAAGTTTACGGCAACCTTCAGCCGCCACGGACTGACCTGCAGCCGCGACGGTCCAGCCGCCGGCAAAGTAGGTATTTCAAGTTATTTTATGAATCGTATATTTACTTCATGCATGGTAAAATTAGCTCTAAAAGCAAATTCAGAACTGATTTTCATATACTGTTAATGGATTGCATATTCGGAATGAGTAATGGATTGTGTAAATTTGTTGTACTTTTTTCAATTATACTTATTTTTCAATTTTATCTCTGTTTTTGCAGCAACCGTCAAAAGAGGTTTTTCAATCTACCTTAGGAGCTGCATTTTCCCCTATAACAAGTGAGTTTGTTATAATTTGTTGTAACTAAGTATCTGAATAATTTCTATTGCTTGATTTGTAACCTTGCATTGAGATGGAAACCGAATAGAGAAGGAGAGAAATCTAAGCCACCTTGAATGCTCTCTTTAGAATTATGTGCTTCAATTATGAGTTAGAATTCTTGAATGCTCAATTTAGAATTTGAAACTTCTGTCATGAACTACCAAACGAGATTTTCGACGATCAAGATTACCGACAGAATCAAATTTGTTTCTATAAACCCACTAACTTCCAAGAGCACGTTTGCCGGGAGGCAAGGGGACCATTGTCCAAGTACCATTCTCCTCTAAGGAACGAATCTCATCATTCATAGATTTCCGCCATCCAGCATCCTGTATAGCTTCCCTAAAAGATTTGGGCTTCCAAATAGAAGTTAGAGTAGCAATAAACTTTCTATATTTCACAGAAAAACTTTGAAAATTAATGTAATATGCAATAGGATAGGATTTACCTAAGGAATGGAGAGGAGAAGATGCAGAAGGAGAGGGACTGTCAACTTGGATAGTGTTCGTCACATAATCACGTAAAAGAATGGAGGGAGTTTTAGTTCGGAGGCCGCCCCCAAGTCAGCAAAATTTTCGATCGGGCCAGAAGAATTTGTGGGAGAAGGTGTGGGCTTGGTTGTGGGCTCAGATGTGGGCTCATATATGGGTGCAAAGGTAGGTCCGGATGTAGTAGAGGAGGCCGAGAGATGGATGGAGCTGGAGAAGAAGATGGGCCTAAGGGACGTGAGGTTCGGATGAAATAGGCGGGATCTGAGTAGGGGAATTTAAAGGACCGGGTGAATGGGCTTGGGGATTTAATGAAATAGGAAGGGAGAGGGGACGCGGTTGGGCCATAGAGCTTGAGGGATGAGGTCCGGGTGAGGAATTGTAGGCCTGAGGAGTAGGAGGAGATGTGGGGGAAGGAGGCGAATTGTGTAGTGGGCCAGCAGGTGGGGAGTTGGAAGAAATAGGCATTGGGCCAGGAGAGGGTGGTTCATAAGCAGCAAAGTTCTCATGAATATCATCATAATGAGATACAAGAGTAGAAGGATCAATATTTGTATCTTCAGGATCATGAAGTGGAAAAGTTTCTTCAAAGATTTTAACATCACAAGAGACAAAAAATTCTTGAGTATCAAGATCAAACAATTTCCAACCCTTTTTACCAAGAGGATACCCGACAAACAAGCATTTGCGACTACGACTAGCAAATTTATCACCCTTAGATTTTTGATTGTGAGCGAAACATAATGAACCAAAGACTTTGATTGTATCATAGGAGGGAGAACGACCAAACATAAGCTCATATGGAGTTTTATTGTTAAGCAAAGGAGTGGGGGTACAAGAGATGAGCAGTAGTAAGAACACTCTCACCCTAAAAGAAAATAGGAAGATTAGCATGAAAACGAAGGGCTCGCCCCACATTTAAAATATGTTGATGTTTTCGCTCAACACGCTCATTTTGTTGAGCGGTAGCAACAGAAGATGTTTGAAAAATAAACCCAGTGGCAGTGAAATAATCACAAAGGCAATTAAATTCAGTGCCATTATCACTTTCCACAATTTTAATATGTTAGAAAACTGACAATCAATCAAAGCAATGAAGGCCATAAACATAGAAAAGACCTCAGTTTTATAAACTAACAAATAAACCCAAACAGCATGGGAATAATCATCCACCAAAGTCAAAGAATAAAGAGCACCAGAAGATGATACATGTTTGTATGGGCCCCACAAGTCACAATGAACTTTCTCAAAAATTCTACTAGCTTTATGATCACTAAGAGGAAATTTAGTGCGAGGATGTTTCGCACGAAAACTCACCTCACAACCCTTATTCAAACTACCCTGAAGATGAAGAACAGGAGGAAGTAATTTAACAATCTTCTCGGAGGGATGACCCATGCGATGATGCCATAAAGCCAAGGAAGGAGTAGCTTCTCCAACAGAAACATGATGCACATAAATCCCACCACCAAAGTAGTACAATCCATCTCTTCTAACAGCCGTTCCAATCAGATTCCTCAACGGGTCCTGTATAGCACAAACATTAGAATTGAATTAAATAATACAATTCATAGTCGCAGTAAGCTGAGAAACGGAAAGTAAATTACAATGTAAATGGGGCACAAAAAGTACATGAGTGAGAGTGAGAGTGTCAGAGAGACCCACAGGACAATCGGCAATACATATAACATTAAATAACGACAAAGAAGCATCGCCGGTCACATGATTAGAAGCACCGGTATCCACAATCCAGTCAGTAGAAGTAAACATACCATGTAAACGATCATCTGAAATTTTATTGTTACCCAAGAGACCGGCTAAGGCCTTCCATTACCCGACCGAAAATAAGGTGGAAGAGGTGGCAGCAGCTCCAACCACTGCAGGAGAGATCACGGCAGTAGCAGTGCTTGTAGCATTCGCGCGGACAAAACCACGACTTTGTGGCAGTGGCAGCAGGTGGCTGACGAGGAACCCTACGGCTAGCAGCAGCTTGCTACCGTTCCTCCCACCAAGCTGGGTACCCCACCAGCTCAAAACAAGAGCCAACTTCATGGCCAGATTTTTTACAATGGGTACAGTAAGATGGGATTTATCTTCTCTTACCTTGGACCGAGTAATAGAAGAAGAAAAGCTGCCAAGAGGTGCCACGCGCAAAGAATAACTCACAACATCAGGAGAAGTGTCGGGAGTGATTTGAGCCAAACGCACCCATTCCACTTGAATCACTAATTGATATGCCCTATCAAGATTAGGCAAAGGATCTTGGGAAAGAATATTAGTACGAATAGAACCATAAAAATCAGCATCAAGCCCCATTAAAAATTGATGAAGTTTACGAGTAGCACGATGTTGTTCATGTAAACCACCCGCGGAACAAGAAGAACAACAAGTACAAGTAATAATAGGTTCATGTTAATGCAATTCTTCCCCAAGAACATTTAATTTTCCATAGTAAGATGCAACAGTGATGGCTTTGGTTTGAATACAATGAGTAAGGGAAGATGTGAGTTGTTGTATACGCGGACCATTAGCCACAACAAAATGAGATTGCAAGGAATCCCATAAACATTTAGCATCACGATATTTCTAGAGCGTACCTTTAATTTCAGGGGAAATAGTGTTTATAAGCCAAGAAATGAGCATGGCGTGGATGGTATTCCAATCAGAAGATGTACATGGAGGCGAGGGAGATGTAATCGTCCCGTCAAGAAAGACAAATTTACGTAAGGCTTCGAGCGCCGTTTGCATATCTGATGCCCACTGATCATAGTTATCGGCAGTGCCAAGTAGGAGTGACGAAGTCACCAGGGCGGTCTTGGGGACCAAGAAAGAAAGGAGAGGTAGGAGAAATAATTAGGGACGGTGGTGTTGGTTGATTAGGAGCTTCATCACCAGCCATGGTGATGATAGTAGGGTTAGGGTATACGGCACAAACTTTACCTGATACCATGATAAACGTTGCTAGGTTAATGTTTTTGTTTCTTTCATTCCAATGATGTGCATCCATATATTACAAAGATATTTTGGCAACTCTAAATCCTAATTACAAGGCATCAATCATGGGAATATTTATTTCCCAAAATATATATATCAATGAATCACCTTCATACCTTATTGAGCAAAAATTTCTAGAACAATTGGAGAGAAAAAAAGACAATAAAAAATTCAACGTTAATATTGGGGTTATTTCTGCTCATTGGTTTAAGGGTTGTGGGGTGTTTTTAATTTTTTGTGCGTGTAGTACAAATTTGTGGTGGTGGTGGTGTACTTCAGACTTTAGGTTGAGTGATGTAGCCGCTGGGATAACAGTGGGTGGGTGGGTGGGTTGGTGGGACTTCAAGTGGTGGTGGCGGTAGGGTCGGTTGGGTTGTGTTGGGGCCGGGGGTTGATTCAAGTGGTGGAGAGAGAAAGATTATATCTGTTGGTTGATAAATTTATACAGGGGTTAACGGTAAAAAATTCAGAAAATGGACTTAACTAATCAAAAGTAACCAGCTTCATAGGTTTTAGGTAAAAAGGATCAACATAGGAAGATAAAAGGTGGGAGCATTTTGAGATTATTAAAAGTTGGGATTGTTTGGAACAGACCAGTCAAAAGTGGTATTATTAAGGGTTCATTCTATTCAACTTATTCTAACGTATATAAAATCTTATAAGATAAGATAAGATTAGATCAGATCAGTTAAAATAAGATAAGATGTTATGTTAACTTTTTTTCACTGATTTCAGGGAAAAAAAGATATGATAAGGTAAGATAAAACTAGATAAGATGACACGACAAAAAGTTATCTAAAACCCTAGTCTCTCCCTCTCTTTTTTTTCTCTCTAAAACCCTAGCATCCTCTACCCCTTCTTCACCAGTTAGGGGCTACCATGGATAAGTTCATCCATGGTAAGCCCCTTTTCCTCTTTTATTTTCAGTTTTTAGTTCGTTTTCTTGTTTTGTTGAATAAATTAGTATCTCTTTATGAGATTTTTTTTAAACCCTGTTATAGAGTTTTTAGTCCATGTTGTGGAGATCTCCTTCTCCCATATGAGAGTTGTGAGTATGATTTTTTTGTTTTTATGTATGAGAATTTGTTCTTATTGGTTGAAGTTAGAGACTCAACATGAAGGTGTTGGAATATCAGATGCGGTTAACATGACCCGATCAAGAATGTTCTTCCCAAACTATGTCCGAATGATAGACTTACTTGATCAATAGCTAAATACAAGAGGATTATGCTATATTGCTCGATCTGGTTCCTTGTAGTTTCTTCGAATAAGAATTTGATTTAACCTTGTTTAATTGTATCCTGTTTTTCTTTTAAGATATATTGTAGATGCAATTAATGAAATTTCTCTTTAAAAAAAAGATAAAATAAGATAAGATATATGTTAACTTATCTTCACTCATTTAAGAAAAAAATAAGATGAGATAAAATCAGATAAATTTTATAAAGATTTTATAAGATAAGATAAAACAAAATAAATTGAACAAAATAGACCCTAAAATCAATTTTTTCGGTTGATTATTGAGTCTATCAACTGATATGATTGGTCCCCGCTACAAATTATGTTCAGCTTACGGAAGAGGGCAATGTGTTGAGCGTAGAGCTCATTCCAAATCTCACTCATACAAAATCACAGATGGGCCCAAGGGCAGTATAAGTCCGTGCTAGTGTGTGCCTTTTTTTTTTGGCAGGGATAGTGTGTGCTGTTTTCGATAGAGAATGAAAATATTTTTTTATTTTTTTAATTTGATTAAGGTTTACAAATTATCAAATACACATAAAAGCAAAATCCTTTGTTTTTAAAGAAATTTTTGAGTCCGTGATAAGAAGAATTTCCTCTGGGCTACCTCACAAAGGTCATTCATCCAAAGGCCCAACAATATTGAAATTTTGCTTCTACCAAGTTTTGAACCTTGTTCTTCTATGTAGGACATAAGAAGCCATACGCCCATACCATGAAACACAAGGGTCCTTGGTTTTGTTTTTAAAGAATTGATAACCACTCAAAACTATTAAAATGAAAAATATAAACGGACAAGCCTGAAAGCGCTCCCACACACAATAAAAATACGCAATTTGAAACCTGGCACAAACTAATGCCCGCACCGACTTGTCATTTTTGTGTCATCTTTAGATGGAAAATGGTTTTCCATGAGAAAAAAAAAATCCATTAGAAATCGCAAATGAATATTAGTTTTTTTTGTTTGGTTTAATGGATAACTATTAAGTTAAAAACGGGAAAATGAAGAAAATGAGAATGAGAGAATGGAGGAAAATGTTTACAAAGGAATGAAAAACTCTTTTCCATATTAGTTTTCCTTTTTAAATCCTTACCAAACATAGGAAAAATAGGAAAAATTGTTTTACTGACAAATGTTTTACTTCAAAACAAACTGAGCCAGTCTCACACCACTAGACACTAGTACTCCTACTATAAAGTAAAGTTAGTATGCAATCATGCATAGAAGCTGCATAGAAGCCAAGGATCAAGAAGGCTCAAAGAGTGTTATTGTGATCTCGTACCTTAAAGATAATATGACGAGTCAATAGTCGTAATCTATGTAGTTGAAAAAATAAATGTATGCAGCAGCCAACTGCCTATCTTCACCTAAGATTTCGCCAAGACATTTCTAACACTTCCCAAACAAAAATGCTCCTCTTTAGTTTTTGCTGGCTAATTTTTTGCCTGGTTTGCTCAAATGATCAACTATTGATTTCCACTGCCTTAGATACCATAACAAGCAACGCCATCCTCAAAGATCCTGAATCTCTAATCTCCAAAAATGGTGTCTTCAAATTAGGATTCTTCAGCCCTACAAATTCAACAAATCGCTATGTTGGGATTTGGTACAACAAGGTTTCAGCTATAAACGTGATTTGGTTAGCCAATCGAAACGCGCCGATTCGCAATAATAATGGCACATTGTGCATATCGGAGGATGGAAATCTTGTTATCTTGAGTGACCAAAAAAGCATAATTTGGTCATCAAATCTGTCTTCTCAAAATTTTGCATCTATCAATATCTCAAGTGTACATGCACAACTTCTAGATTCTGGAAATTTGATATTGCTTAGTAATATGGGTGGCACACATATGTGGCAGAGTTTTGATCATCCTACCGACACTGTCTTGCCTGATATGAAAGTTACAGTGACTAATTATACACTCAGGCAACCAGTTTTGCGATCTTGGACAAACTTCTCTGATCCATCCGATGGAAGATTTTCTGATGGTATCTATAATTCTTTCTCACTCTCTCTTATCTTAAAATTAGTTTCCTATTTATTAATTTTCCCTAAGATCCTTTTTTTAATTTTCTTAGTAAGGTTATTGTTTTTCTGGACTGCATGTATTTAATTGCTTACTGCCGCGTGAATCGTGATGAATTATTGCTTTCACCGTCTGTTTTTTGTTTCCTTTCATGTCAAGTGAATTTTATTAATAGTGACAATTTCATTATTTCAAGCACATTTTTAGAGATTATTTAAAGAATAATATATTTCTAGTTTGTCGGGAAAAAAAATTGTCACCTAAAATGGGTTAAGGATAATCCTTAGAGTATGTACAATGGGGCTCTCCAACTAGCTCTCCAACTAGCTCTCCAAGGAGAGAGAAAATGGAGAGCCACCTCTTACCCAACAATGGGGCTCTTGGGTGTGTCTTGGGTGTCTCTCCATGGAGACACTTTGCAAAAGGGCTCTTGGGGGAGATTACATTTGGGTTGATGGAGAGATGGCTCTCCAATATGTGGGACCCACTTTTTATTGTAATTACTTCAATTTTATTTTCTTCATGCAACCAGTTAATGATCTTTTGTATAAAAATTAAAAAAAAGATGGTAATAATTATTATGCCAACAAGTATAATTTTCCTTTATCTATGAAATGAGCCTAATATTGGATATTTAAAAATTAGTTTTTCATGTTGTAGGTTAATTCTTCATTCCATGCCAAATTTATGAAAATTAAATATTAGCACTCATAATTATATTGTTTTTTAAAAATTCTACTTTGCTTAAATTATGAAAAAGATTAATTTGTAATTATATTTAATTTACATGAATAACTTAATTTATATAACTTTGATCATAATATGAAATGAGGTTCATTTATTGACATGAGGACCACAAAATAATGAAAAGTTGAATGGAGAGCTCTTTAAAGGGTTTTATTGTTGTTGGGTGTTTTTAGACATGGCTCTTGAGAGTAGCTTGAAGAGAGAGAATAGGAGAGAGAGTGTGGAGAGCTAGTTGGAGAGACACCAACCATTGTACATATATGAAAAATCGAATATCCAAATAAACTGGATTGGAATTGGTCGGTTCATGACTTTTCTGATCCAAAAACTAGATTTTTGATCCGATATTTAATAGGAAAAATTAATTCTAGTAATTCAATCTAATTTATTACACACTTAAGGGCCTGTTCTCCCCAGCTTATTTTCAGTTCAGTTCAGTTCAGTTTAGTTCAGTTCAATTCAGTTTAATTCAGTTCAGTTCAGTTCTGTTCAGTTCAGTTCAGTTCAGTTCAGATCAGTTCAGACCAGTTCAGTTCAGTTCAGTTCAGCTCTTGACAATACTTTTACTCTCACATATCACTATTCATTTCAGTTCAGTTCAGTTCAGTTCAGCTGTTTTATGCCAGAGAACAGGCCCTTAAAAGACTATTAGCAGATAGCTGTTAGTTGATTGTATTAGCTGATAGCTTATTGTATTAGTTGGCCGGTTAGACTAGCTAATTGTATAGTTGTTTGTATAAAGGTGTTTGGTACGTAGCCGATAGATGATTGCTACATAATTGTGTAAAATGACCAATAAGGACATATGCGTAATCTATTGTTGCAGCTTTTACTGTGTATTAATGTAATTTTCAACGAATTTAGGACTTAAATATAATTGTTCAACTCATTCCCAAACCTCTAATGTTAAAAAGCTTTTATCCCCAACTTTTTTAGAAAAAGCTTTTTGGACCCAGTTAGCTAATTGAAACTTGTCTTTATCAAACTCTCAAATAAGAGGATTGACTAGTCAAATCCTCTAAAATGAGTTGAAACCTCTAATTTTACCACAAAACTTTTATTTACCAAACAAGGCCTATATATTCCGTCCGTTTTTATATAGGGTGCGTTCTCTTCACCTTAATAAATTAAGTTTCAGGTCCAATAAGTTCAGTTCAGTTCAGATAAGTTCAATTCAGTTAAGATAAGTTTCAATCAGGTTCAAACATGGCAATAAGTTCCAATCAGGTCTAATAAGATTCAATAAACTCCAATCAGGTATAATAAGGTCCAATCAGGTCTAATAAGGTCCAATAAGGTCCAAAAAATGTCCAAATAGTCAATGATCAATAAACATTTGTGTTATGATCCATTATTTTATTATTCATATCACTATTAACTGGCTATGTCATTATTAGAATTTTAATTAAAGTACCACAATGATTATATCGTATTATACTTGTATTATTGTGTATTATTTTATTAAATGTTTGTAGTATTGTATATTATTTTATTATTCATATTACTATTAGCTTTCTTATTATTTTATCATTAAAATTTTTAATTAAAGTACCACAATGTATAGTATTATACTTGTATTATTGTCTATTGTTTTATTATTCATATTAATATTAACAAGACTATTAGATATATTAGTGGTGAAAGTTGTGTATAGGCAAGTACATAAATAATATTTTATTTTGTTAACTTGTTTATAATAAGAGATAATTAATAATATTTATTTCCCCCGTCCCAAAATACTCTTTACACTTTTCTTTTTCACCTGTCCCAAAATACTCTTTACACTTCTATTTTGGCATATGACCCACTATTAAAGGGCAAATTCTAATAATTATTATTTTATATTAAATTTTGAATGGTAGTATTTACGTAAGGGGTAATATTTATGTTATAACTCATCATAATTTTTTTGTCTAATAAGTTCAAATTAGGTCCAATAAGGTCTAATAAGTTAATAGTTCAATAGTTTAAGTATTTTAATTCAATTAGGTTTAAGGGTGCATTCTTTTCACCTGAATAACCCTGAACTTATCTGAACTGGACTTATTAAACCTGATTGGACCTGATTCAACTTATTGGGGCTGGTTGAACCCTATTCGAACTTATTGAACCTGATTGAAACTTATTGGGGCTGATTGAACCTTATTCGAACTTATTAAACCTGATTGAAACTTATTGGCATGATTGGAACTTATTAGACCTTATTGGACCTGATTGAAACTTATTAGACCTTATTGGACATGATTGAAACTTATTAGACCTTATTGGACCTAATTGTAACTTATTTGATCTTATTAGACAAAAAAATTAATGAGTTATAACATAAATATTACCCCTAACATAAATACTAACGCTCAAAATTTATTATTAAAATTTTCCCTTTAAAAAAATAATTATTATTTATCTCTTACGATAAATAATTTAACAAAAAAAATACTATTTATATACTTGCCTATATAAAACTTTCACCACTAATATTTTCTAATAGTCTTGTTAATAGTAATATGAATAATAATAGACAATAATATAAGTATAATACATACATTGTGGTACTTTAATTAAAATTTTTAATAATAACATAATCATCTAATAGTAATATGAATAATAAAATAGTAGACAATAATATAAACATTTAATAAAGTAATAGACAATAATGCAAGTATAATACGATATAATCATTGTGGTACTTTAATTAAAATTTTAATAACAAAATAATCAAGTAATAGTGATATGAATAATAAAATAATGGACAAAAATACACATGTCGATTGATCATTCACTATTTGGATCTTATTGAAACTTATTAGACTTGATTCGACCTAATTGAAACTTATTGCACCTGATTGAAACTTATTGCACCTGATTGGAACTTATTGGACCTTATTGGATCTGATTGGGACTTATTGCACCTGATTGGAACTTATTGGACCTTATTAGACCTGATTGCAACTTATTCCCCTGATTGCAACTTATTGCCCTGATTGCAACTTATCTTAACTGGACTGAACTGAACTGAATTTATTGGACCTCAAACTTAATTTATTAAGGTGAAGAGAACGCAACCTAATAAGGTCTAATAAGTTCCAATCAGGTCACTAAGTTTCAATCAGGTCCAATAAGGTTCAATCAGGTCCAATAAATTGAATCAGGTCCAATCAATTCTAATAAGTTTAGTTCAGGTCCAATAAGTTTAGTTTAGGTCCAATAAATTCAGTTAAGATAAGTTTAGGATTATTCATTTGAAGAGCATGCATCCTTACTTTGTATAGAGAGAAAATATAATTTTTTAAAGAAAGGTAAAAAGAGAAAGAAGGGGATTACAAAAACATGAAAAAGTATGGATACGTCTCCTTTTAAAATCCAAAAATATGATCCCAAACACATATCTTAATATTAAATTAAATGATGCTAAATTTGTACTTTTAAGTGTGCAAAATCAAAATGTAGTATTTTTTATGACTTTCTCATTTTAGGAATGTGTAAGAAGTATCTCTATTATATAAGAGAAGGGGGAAGGAAGATGATGTATTGCTTCAAAAAATACTAAATTACCCTTAATGATTTAATAGAATGAAAAAAATCACAAAAGAAAACAATTTAAAAACTCTTTCTCATCTCATTTGCCATTCTGAACATATCTTGACCTTTTTTTTAATAAGAGAAGATGATATACATGACGTCGGTATGAAAATTCTGAAGCACTCATTACCTTTGATATAAAAATCATTATGTCAAACCAACTCATTATGTCTATTCTTTTTGTTCAAAATTCATTCAAAAAAGAATTAATATGAAACATCATTCACAATAACCATTATTAGGTTTTTATATTAGCAAATTAATAAATCTAAATTCATCTAACTATTAATCTTTCACATTATAAGTGGTGTATAATCATCATAACTATATTACAGATGGAGTATATAATAGAATAACAAGTTTTGAAATTAACGCACGAATCGCGTGTATATAAGACTAGTTTTGAAATAGATGAAGCTAAGTAAGATTTACAATTATGTTAGGAGTTATTAGAATGCTATAGTTATTATTTCCTATTATATCATTTTTCTAACAGGTATGGACTCTATCACTCTTCCACCGCAAATGATGTTATGGGATGGTGATAAACCGTATTGGAGAAGTGGTCCTTGGAGCGGCAATGTATTCATCGGTATACAATACAACAGTCAGGGTGATGCTACTAGTACAGGATGGCGTCTTCTCGAAGACGACGGCGGAGGACAAGAGAGAGTTTCAATGATATATTCATACCCAAACAAGTCTTTGTTTTCAAACTATGAGTTAGATTATCAAGGGTTTGTAACTCAAAAAATGTGGGACGATGGTAAAAATGAATGGATAGTTCTATGGAGGGCTCCTGAGAATGAGTGTTCCTTTTATGGAAAATGTGGGGAATTTGGATATGGGAACTGTAACAACTTAAACAAGAAGTTACCTATTTGTCGATGTTTAAAGGGATTCATACCTAGAAATTTCAAGGAATGGAGTAAAGGAAACTGGAGCAATGGTTGTGTTCGACGAACGGCGTTGCAATGTCGTCAAGGAAGCAAGTACAGCAAAAGAGTTGATGGTTTCTTCAAGATAGAGAGGGTTAAAATTCCAGATCTTTCGGAATGGGTATTAGGGTACAATGAAGATGAGTGTAGGAGAAGATGCTTGGTGAATTGTTCATGTTTAGCTTATTCTTATTACTCGGGTATAGGGTGTATGTCTTGGACTAGAAATTTGATTGATACAGTTCACTTATCTGGTGGTGGGGCTACTCTTTTCCTTCGTTTGGCGGACTCTGAACTAGGTAACTTTTAATATTGCAAAAGTCAAAATATTTTTTTTTTTTTTTTTGCTAATTAAGTGAGTATATTGATTAAGAACATACCAATTACAACCATCCTAACCTAAAGGAGGCAAACCAACTAGGTTGGACTCCCAAACCTTTAGGAAGGAGAAAACAGAAAGATTACATTGTAAGAGAGAGCTCCCTTAACCACATTCTATATCTCATAGTTGTTTTCTTTAGCAACACACTATAGATTCTATCTATACATGTATGTTTAATTCTATACACATGTTTCTCCACTATATCTAGTTTACTATTCCATAAAGCATCATTCCTTGCCCACCATACTTGATACACTGTAGCACAGATGATAGCAATCTTGACTTGTCTTCTGAATCTTGATTCACCATTTGAGTTTACCCTGTCAATCAGACCCTGTACTGATGTATCATGGGACTGCATTTGCAACCATTGAAGAATTTTCCTTATAATTGCTTTGCTAAAATAGCATTGAAAAAATAGATGACAGTGAGTCTCTTCTGTTAATCCACAAATTAAGGAAGTAGCATCATCTATCACACCCACTTTGGTTAATCTATCTGCTGTTTTCAATCTGTTTAGCATTACTAGCCAGCATAGAAATCTATGCTTTGGTATATTCAATCTACCCCAGATAGCACCATACCAACTCACACTCTGCTGTACATTCACCTGCCTCTTGTAAACTTCTTTTACTGAATATACCCCCATATTCAATATCTGAGGCAAAGAGAAGTTCACCTTCAATTGGTCTTTCACCTGGCATATCATTTTCCAATACCAACTGCATTGCTGAGGATGGTTGTACTCCCACCAATTTTCTTCTTTTACATACTGCTCATGCACCCACCTTACCCAGAGATTGTCCTACTTTAAGGCAATTGCCCACACATACCTCCCTAGAGCTGCTTGATTCCAAATCAAAACATTTTTGATTCCAAGACCACCCTCTTTTTTACTACAGCATACTGAGTCCCATTTTACATTCCCTGAGCTTTGACTGTAATGTTCACCAGTCCAAAGATATGATCTACATATCTTATTTATATCTTGTAAGACTTTCCTTGGGATGATCATTATTTGAGCCCAGTAAACATGCAAACTCATGAGAACTGAGTTCACCAAGCATTGTCTTCCTTGGTATGAGAGGTGCCTGCTACTCCAACATCTAATTCGAGCTGTCATTCTTTCCACAAGTCCTTCACAATCTTTTATACTAATTCTTTTGTAGCAGATAGGGACCCCCAAATACCTGAAAGGGAAATTCCCCAAACTGAAGCTTGACATATTAAGGAGCCTTTGGACCTCCTGCTTCTTTAACCCCACTGTAAATAGTTCAGATTTTTGTTTATTGGCTTCTAACCCTGAAGACTCAGAGAAGTGAGTGAATCCTTGAAGCATTCTCAGTACTGACTTGAATTCACCTTTGCAACACATGATGATATCATCTGCAAAGCACGGATGGTTGAGTTTGATACCAGTGCATCTAGGGTGGAACTGGAAATCATCTTTTTCACCTACAATCTTCATTGTTCTACTGAAATATTCCATGCATATCACAAAAATCAATGGTGAGAGGGAGTCACCTTGTCTTAGACCCCTCTTGCCCTTGAAAAAGCCAACTAATTCCCCATTTATCATTAAAGAGAAGCTAGGAGATTTAATGCATTCCATAATCATCTCCACAAAACTGGAAGGGAATTCATAGCTTGTAGTAACTATTCAATAAAGCACCAATCTATTGAATCATATGCTTTTTTAAGGTCCATTTTGATGATATAACCTGGTGCAGCATCCTTCTTCCCATAGTTCTTGACAATATCTTGACAAATTAAGATATTGTGTGCTATAAATCTCCCTTTTATGAAAGCACCCTGATTTGCAGCTATAATTTCAGGGAGAATCTTGCTCAATCTAGAACACAGCAGCTTGGTTATACACTTGTATATAACATTGCAGCACGCAATTGGCCTGAATTCAGTGACATTACCAGGACATTTGACCTTTGGAATCAAAGCCAAAATAGTATGATTTATCTCCTTCAATAATTTCTTTGATTGAAAGAAATCCAAGACAGCTGTTGTACACTCAGCACCAACAATACTCCAAGCATCTTTATAGAAAGCTGCCCCAAACCCATCAGGTCCTGGTGATTTATCACCAGGAATAGAAAAAATTGCCTGCTTCACTTCTTTAGGAGAGAAAGGTACCAGTAGTGCTTGACATTGTTCTGCATTCAGTACAGGACCAGCATCAATCACCTCCTGTTGCACATGACTCCTGCAATGCCTTGGAGTACCAAGAAGCTGAGTGTAGTAGTGCAGGAAAGCTTTGTTCACTTCTTCACTACCTTCAACCCATCTCCCTTCAATATCAGCAACACCATAAATAGTGTTCTGAAGTCTTCTAGTTTTTAAAGCATTGTGAAATGCTTTTGAATTTTCATCTCCATCTTTTATCCATGATAGTTTACTCTTCTGTTGCATAAAAGAAGAATATTTAGCATGAACCTTCTGATACTCCTGTGCAGCTAATTGTTCTCTCTCTCTAGCTTGAATGCTATTAGGATTCAGATGCAGCACCTTCTGAGCTTCTTACAAAGCTATTTGTGCTTTTGTATCTTCAATATGGATCTGAGAGAACCCCTGTTTGTTCATCTCTTTTAACGCTATCTTCACCTGTTTCAGCTTCTTGGTGAACTTAAACATTGCACATCCTCTGACTTCAAAGTTCCAAGCATTCTGAACTTTACTTATGAACTCCTCTCCCATACTCCACATATGGAAATATTTGAAAGGAGCTTTAATGTTCCTACTCCCTTCATGGACTCTAATCAATATAGGGGTATGATCAAAGAGTCCTTCCTCCATAAACATAGCCTTTGCTGTACTGAATTGATCTCTCCATTTGTCATTCCCAAGTACTCTATCCAATTTTGAAAAGACTCTGTCACTACCTTGTTGTTTGTTGTTCCAAGTGTAGTAACAACCATTTGACTTAATATCATCTAAGCCACAATGATTAACACACCTTCTGAAGGCCTCCACCTCACCATCTCTAACCAGCGCACCTATTCTTTCCTCCTTACTGAGAACATAGTTAAAATCACCTCCAAGAATCCAAGCCTCACTCATGGTGTCAGCTTGATTCATCAGATTCTTCCATAACTGCTCTCTGTCTCCTGCACTATTAAATGCATAGACAAATGTACAGCAAAAGCCAGTATTTAACCCACTAGGTTTTATAAAGCAATGAATAGCCTGAGCATTCATCCACCTTATATCCACCTGAAAACTTAATGGATTCCAGGCTAAAATGATCCTGCCACCATTATGGTATGCTGAATTTGAACAGAAACACCAACCTCTAAACAGCCTTTGATAGATTGTACCCATATTTTTTGCTTTAACCTTAGTCTCCAAGAGACTAACCATGCCAAGGGATCTTTTATTCAGCAGCTTCTTCACTTCATTTTGCTTATTCATGCTGTTAATCCCTCGGACATTCCATATCACTATACTATCCATTTCCTGCAGGAGAGTCCCCCCTCCTGTCACTCAAAACCTTCTCTGCTTCACAGGTAATAGAGCCTATTATCACTTGTTCTTCCTCCAATTCATTCAACACAGTAAAAGAATTTTTAGTTGTAACAGGTTTACTAGTCTGTGCTACATTCTTAGCAGGGTGATTAGTCTCTTGAAAAGGAACCACATCTCCTGTATTATCACTTACTGGCATTGCAACTTCCTTTGCCTTCCAGACTTTTTGCACCACACCTCTATTACACAATTCAGTTGTATGACCAAACTGCTTACATTTCATACATTTCTCTGGCTTCCATTCATAAGTAACCTCAAGTACAACCTCAAGCCCTTTCTCATTCACAAAACTCAGTTGATCTGGAAACTCCTGTTCAATTTTCAACTCTATCATCATCCTCGCATACTGGAGTTTCTCTCTTTTGGCTGTTGCAACATCAACCTTAACAAATTTCCCGATTGGACTTACCAGTTTTGCAAGGCATTTTTCATTCCAGTATTTAAAGTCTACTTTCATCTGAATCCAAGTAGGAACCACCTCAAATTGATCCTTGATCACATCCATATCTTGTTCCCATGCTCTAACAATCATCGGTTTACTGTCAAAGAATGGTATAGGACCATTGAGAACTGCATCCTTCTTCTCCATAGTCATAAACCTCACAATATACACTCCCTTCTTTATCATCGCTACTTTATCTACACCATTATGCTTCCAAATTCTTCGAATGAATCCTTCCATTACATATGGAGGTGGATTTGCACCAACAATGTAACATATAACAGATGACATCCAAAATTCAACCTCAGGTTGAACATCTTCAACCTCAATTTTAACTAAATTTTTCTCAGATTTAGCAATTACATCAATATCAGCATTATCAGAAGGATTGGATTCTACCTCATGATCAGACATTTGTAGAATTGGAATTGGATCAATGCATCTTCTTCGATCATCATTTGTACTCCTCTTCGATGAATCTGTATTGATTGCTGATAACCATTCCGAAAATAAACGATGCGATTGCATAGTTTGTTTTATCTCACTAATTGCAACCTCCTCTGTTTTGTCCTCCATTTGAAAATCCATAGTACTAACTCCAAGAATTTCGTCCATTGATCGAGTCTTTTTCGCATTTGAATCAGAGATTGGACCTTTTTGCTTATGATTGCTAGTATTTGCAGCCTTCTGAACTTTAGTTTTCCTCGCCATGGCAGAGGGAATTCTAGAGAGAGAAGCACACTAGCTTTTTTTCTAATTTGTTCTTGCAAAAAAAAGTCAAAATATTGTCATAATAATTAAATAGATGGATATATTTTTCTATGTGCTTTATGTTTTTATTGGTTTTGTAGCATTCAAACAACCTTCACATAGATTAAATCACATTATCCATTTTAGAGTACATGCATGTCGTTTTTTAAAGGAAAATTTGTCAAAAAACACTTATAAAGCATTCTTTGCGAAAACAAAAAGTAAATTACTTTTACAAGATGAAATTTGACACCATTTTCCGATGCTGACCATCTCAATTCCGGCATTGACCACTTCTATTTTCCTTCTTCCTCCATAATCACCACCTAGCCACCACTACCAACACCTACCGCCAGCCCCCACCCCTGCAGCCCCCACTTCACTCCTATCCCAGCCCCCACCACCTGCAACCCAGTCCCCACCATCCTCGCCAGCAGCCCCCAACCCCTCCCTCCACCCCCTCAGGCGGAGGCCCCCCACCCCCCCTTTGCCCATACTCTATCTCCTCTCCCTTCTTCCCTTCTTCCCTCCCCCTCCCCTCCCCCTCTCCTCTCCCTTCGCAACCCCCTCCCCCTGCAGCTTTGTCCATCTCCTTCTTTGAATCACTTCCAGTGCCTTCGCTCTCTTCTTCTTTACCTGCCACAAATACTTCCAGACTTCAAACACCATGGCTGGGTGGGAGGGGGAGCTGCGGGAAAAGGGGTTGCTGAGGGGGGTTTTGGGTGGCGTAGGGTGAGGGGCATGGATGAAGGGATAGGAGAGGGGGTGAGGGAGGGAATAAGGGAGAGGAAAGAGACTAAGGGTGAAGGGGGTGGAGGGAGGGATTGGGGGCTGCTGGTAGGGTTGGGTGGCTGTAGGTGGTGGGGTGAGCTCGGTGTGGAGTGCGGGCTGCAGGGGTGGGTGGGAGGCTGACGACAAGTGTTGGTAGTGGTGGCTAGGTGGTGATTATGGAGGAAGAAGGGTAATAAAAGTAATCAACGCCGGAATTGAGTTGGCCAACGTCGGAAAATTGTATGAGGTTTCATGTTGCAAAATAATTAACTTTCGGTTTGTTTTGCAAAGAATATGCTTTATAAGGGGTTTTTTCGTTTGCAAAAATGAGCTTGTAAAAGGTTTTTTTGGCAAATTTTCCTTTGTTAAATTCATTATCTACACTTTTTTTTAAATTTCTCCTCAAAAAGTAGAAAATGTTTCATATAAGTATCTTTCAAGCTATAATCTTTGCATTTATAGATACAGGGCTAAAATAAATGCAAGTTAGTGCAATTTTGCTTATTTACCACAACCATATTTCAGTACATAATAAGTGATATAATTTAGACAAATATAAAAATGACCATCTATCAAATGTAGCTTTTTAGAAAGAAATAAAGAGTAAATTAAATCATTATATTTTCTTCAGATAGTGAGGGAAACAACTTTTCATTTCGTGATCAACAGTGCATAGCAGGAAGGAGATGATAATTATTGCAGTGGGTGGAGTCGCACTAGTAGTCACTGTTGCTGTTTCTTTTTGGTTCTTTTGGAGGTGGATGATCCAACAAAGAGGTAAAAAATGGAGAATTCGAAAGTGAAAACTCATTGGTTTAAGATAATTAATTACATTTTATTTTAGCCAACATTGAGGTAAAAAAATATTATAAATACACAAAAAAAACCTTTCAAAGATATTTATAATAATAGAGAGATGGTAATTTAGTGGAACTCCACAATTTTGAATCCTCATCTCAAAAACAAGTTGAGAAAACTTCTCTGACGTGATTGGAATGGGCCTTTTAGGCATGTTTCAAGCTCATAAACATCACATCGTTTCAATAATACATGTTTAGTCTTCTTTATCTCTTTTATAGTCAGAAAGAGATCCGGGCTGACGGAAAAAACAAAATCATATATGTTACAAGGTGATCCGAGCTACCTACACAAACTCGAAGAACTACCGTTGTTCGAATTTGAGAAACTTGCAACTGCTACAAACAACTTCCATGACAGTAACAAACTTGGACAAGGTGGATTTGGACCGGTATATAAGGTAAACTAACTCTTGCTTGAAAGATACGAAAGAATGTACAACTTGATGCAGTGTTTAGGATTGATGTTGTACAAGTGTGAAGAATATTAATTGTGTTAACCTAATTTGGTTAACTCTGGCATTCAATATATATAGTGTTTACAATACAGACCTATGACTAGTAAAAGACCATTCTACGCTTTACATATAATGTTACTCTAATACACCCCCCAATCTTTACGGGTGAAACAGCGGATAAATTGGTACGATGCTTAGTAAACAAGTCAGTATATAGGCCCTTAGTAAAAATATCGGCAACCTGAGACTGAGTAAGAACATGTCTAACAATAAGCCCTCCCTTGGCAACCATTTCTCGAACAAAGTGATAATCAATATCAATATGTTTGCTACAATCATGATGAACTGAATTAGTAGTGAGATAAGTAGCAGAGACATTATCACAATAGACGATCACTAGGACGACGCAGAACATGGCCAATGTCGGCAAGAACACTAGGGAAAAAAAATGAAGGGTTGCGCTTTTCCTAAAAGCGCAACCCTACTAGTGAAGGGTTGCACTTTTCTTCAAAAGCGCAACCCTACATAGCAGAAGGGCTGCGCTTTTGAAGAAAAGTGCAGCCCTTCACTTAGTAGGGCTACGCTTTTGGAAAAAGCGCAACCCTTCTTACATTCAGAAGGGTTGCGCTTTTTCTACAAACGCAGCCCTACTAAGTGAAGGGCTGCGCTTTTCTTCAAAGGCGCAACCCTTCTGTTATGTAGGGCTGCGCTTTTGAAGAAAAGCTTCAAAAGCGCAGCCCTTCGTAAAAAAGTTTGAAATAAAAAATTCGCGGGCTTCAAATATTAAGCGGGCTTCAAATATATTATCCCTCTCTCACGTCCCTCCTCCCTTTTCCTCCTTCTCTCTCCTGTCCCTCCTCCCTTTCCTCCTTCTCTCTCATCCTCGCTCTCTTCTCTCTCAAAAACTCCCAGAAATGCGACAAAAAGCCTGAAATGATTTGCACTAATCATGTCGACGGAGTCCGATTGCCTATTGTGATATCTTTTCGGAAGCGGAACGGGCCAACGAGTCAAACACACCACTATGCCGTGACATATAGGCTTTTTAAGCCATCCGAGTTCGTTTAAGGCTCCAAATAGCCATTTTAAGTATTTTCGAATTTTATTATTTCCTTAATTATGTATTAGGGTTTTGTTTTACGTATTTAAACATTATTAGGTCAATGTTTGGATACTTTTTTAGACTTTTCAGATCTACAATTTCTTAATCTTTGTTTTGATTCATGTTCTTGTATATTCAGATCTATAATTTCTTCTCTTCTGTATATTTGTTTTTGTTCCTTTTTTTTCATTTTCGTTTCGTTCTTTTTTTGTTTGTTTTGGTTTTAGTTGCATTGTAGATCTATAATTTCTTCTCTTCTGTTTATTTGGGTTTAGTTGCATTGTAGATCTATAATTTCTTCTCTTCTGGATTTGGATGGTTTACTTTAAAGTTTAATGCAAATGTTAAAATTCAGAAAATGTGAGATTAATATATGAGTAAAAAAATGTCAAAAAAAAAAATTAATTTTTTTTTTTGGTAGGAAGGGCTGCGCTTTTCAAAGGCAGCCCTACTTAAAAAGTAAAGGGCTGCTGTCAAAAAGCACAGCCCTAAGGGCCTTTTTTAGCGCAGCCCTTCCTTATTTTTCCACTAGTGGAAGTTGCTTGAGCCAAATGGTTTCCGCAGCTGTGTAGGCAACAACCCTATATTCAGCTTCAGTGCAGGATTTAGAGATTATAGGTTGCTTTTTCGAACGCCAGGAAATAAGATTCTTCCCAAGAAAAACAGCATAGCCAGTAGTAGAACGTCGCGTGTCAGGACATCCTGCCCAATCTGCATCGGAGTAGGCAATAACAATAGTAGGAGAACTGCTGCTATACAAGAAAAGACCAAAATTCAATGTGCCCTGCAGATATCTGAAAATTATTTTCACAACATGAATGTGAGTAGTACGAGAAGCATGCATAAACTGAGACACCAGCATATTAACAGCATAAGCAATATCTGGACGAGTCATAGTTAAGTACTGCAATGCACCAACCATACTACGACAATCTGTGGGATCATCAAAAAGTTCTCCATCAAGCAGAGACAATGTTACTCTAGAGACAACAAATGTGGTAACTGGTTTAACAGCATAAGCAACCTGAACACCTAAGAAGTGATGATGACCCCCTAAATCCTTTGAAGTAAACTGAGAAGAAATGACATAAATAAATTTAGTGAGAATATGAGGACTACTACCAGTAAGGACAATATCATCAACATATAATAGAAGAATGATAAGATGCCCATGATACTTAAGAGTGAACATAGAAGTGTCACAACTGCTGCACTTGAAACCAATAGATAAGAGAAAATTGCTGAAACGAGATGACTAAGCTTTAGGAGCTTGTTTCAAACCATAAATGGACTTATGAAGGCGACAAATATGAGTAGGTTTAGATGGATAAATAAAACCCGGAGGTTGACGCATATGAACCTCTTCATGAAGAAAACCATGAAGAAAAGCATTTTTGACATTTAATTGACGGATGGACCATTTTAGGGAAACAACAATAGTAAGGACTAAGCGAACAGTAGTAGGATTAACAACTAGACTAATGGTTTCAAAGTAATCAACACCTGCCTGCTGGTGATTTCCAAAAACGACAAGCCTTGCTTTGAACTGCTCCACAGAACCATCAAATTTTATTTAGTTCGATAAACCCATTTACAACCAAGCAAATTGTTATCATACTGGCGAGGTACCAACTCCCATGTGTCATTATTAATTAAAGACTAATATTCATCAAGCAT
This sequence comes from Beta vulgaris subsp. vulgaris, assembly GCF_026745355.1. Taxonomy (NCBI): domain Eukaryota; kingdom Viridiplantae; phylum Streptophyta; class Magnoliopsida; order Caryophyllales; family Amaranthaceae; genus Beta; species Beta vulgaris. Next base: position 12,962,872 of record NC_079209.1, read on the forward strand.
AGCTTGACGCCAACGTGAGTCGTTAGAAGCTTGTTTAAATTAGTAGGTTCAGACTCTACAATTTCCGTATTTAAGTTCATTAAGACTCTAGGCTTAGACACACCATCTTTTAAACGCGTGACCATGGGATGCTGATTGACAACAACAGAAGAAGATCGAGGATGGGGGTTGGTTGGAGACACAATTTGAGACAGAGAGGGAGGGACATATGAGATAGGCGAGTAAGGCTCGCGTGGGAGTAGGCCAACGCCTACACTAGTCCCACTCGTGGGCTGCACACCCGAACACAAAGGACTGTGGCCAGCACTAGACCCAACGTTCGCTAGGCTCCCAGTGGGCCTGGCAGATGGGGACTCGAGGAAGGAGAGCGGCCCAGCGGTCGCTAAAGGCGCAGTGGACCTAGCATCTGCTAGGCGCGGGCAAGGAGCGTGACCCAGCGAGAGCTAGAGACGCAACGCTACATGCAGACGAGGAATGAGGGGAGGGGGGAGGCCTAGCGGACGCTATGCGAGCGGGCGGGTCAGAGGCAGAGACAGCTACGTTGCTGTGGGGAGTTAGGGAAACAGACGACTCAGGTGACACACCGGTGACATTGGTCAGATTCTAGTCAAATGTTAGGACCATAGGGGAAGTGTAAGGCACAGAAGACGCTGGACCAACCAAAGTACGATAGGGAAACTTATGTTCATGAAATTAAAAAGAACATGACGACTAGTGAAGACTTTGTTGGTAGTAGGATCAAAATAATGATACCCTTTATAATCCAGTGCGTATCCAATAAAAACACATGTTGTAGACTTAGGTTGTAGTTTGTGATTTTTAGAATTTAAGAACAAAGGGAAGCATTCACAACCAAATGTTTTCAAAAATTGATAGGAAGGAGGACGATAAAATAATTTTTCAGAAGGTGAAATACCCTCTAAAACCGAGCTGGGCAATCTATTTATGGTGTAGGTGGCAGTGTATAATGCATCAACCCAAAATTCAGCTGGAATATCATAATGAATGATCATAGTCCGAGCCATTTCAATGATATGACGATACGTTCTGCAACACCGTTTTGAGCTGGAGTATGGGGACAAGATTTTTGAATAATAATGCTATTGTCACTAAAATGTTGTAGAAGAGGGGAATTATCAAATTCCCTTTCTCCATCACTTTGAAAATTTTAATCTTGCAATTAAAAAGATTTTCAGCCATCTTTTGAAAAACAAGAAATTTAGAATAAGCTTCTGATTTACGACGTAAAGGATAAATCCATGAATATCGCGAGAAATCATCAACAAACACAACATAATAACGACATAATTGATTTGACAAAACAGGAGATTGCCAAAGATCACTGTGAATTTCATATAATGGATATGAAAAATATGTCCAACTGAATAAAAGGGTAAATGATGTATCTTTCCTAACTTACATCCAACGCAATCATCATGAAACTTAGAAGTACATGTGATAGAACTATTTGAACATAAAGATCCTAAGATACTATAAGAGGTATGAACTAGACGAGCATGCCACACATCACCCGGCTCCTTGGTTGCTAGGAAAGCAGGAACTAGAATCTTAAGAGGGACAACACTAGGTTGAAGAGGGTAGACACCTTGTTTACTGGATCCCCGAAGCAAAACCTCGATCACCCGTTGTCTGGTCCTTAACAGAAACAAAAAAATTTATCAAAACTCACAACACAATCATTTTCTTGACACAACTTGTTAACAGATGATAAATTATGTTTCAAATTAGGAACATGACAGACAGATGATAACTGGAGAGGACGACTTGTAGTTTTTAAGGTTAAATTACCAGTACTTTTAATAGGGAGTAAGGTACCAGTACCAACAAATAGAATTAGACCCACTATAAGGAGTTTTAGCAGAAAACTTACCATTTTGAGGAGTCATGTGAGAGGTAGCGCCCGAATCCGGGTACCAGACTGAATCATTAGCTTCACCACTACCAGACAGTGCAACTAAGGCTCGAGCGACACTTTCAGATGAAGAGGGAACAAAGCTGGAATTGAATCGTTGAGGACAATAACCAGTTTGATGACCTGAAAACCAACATAAACCACAAGTATCGGAAGTAGGGGTAGAGTTTACATTGCTACTTGATGAATTACTCCCTGCGAAAGACAAATCACCAGTAATATAATCTAGGCAAGGCATACTATAAGATGACAAGTTAGAATATTTACTCATACCATTGGAGCGTCCCCGATTAGCATTGTTGTTGTTGTTTCTAGAGCCACAAGAATTATTATTACCTCCATTGCCACCACCATTACCACAATTATTTTGATTTCGATTATTGTTACCCCCTCGATTTCTATTGTTTCTTCCCCTATTCCTCCCTCTGGAATTAGACTTGGAGGGGGAACCAGAACCAAAACCAGAAGACTGAACATCTACTAAGGCATGATGAGAGGAGGACTCAGATCCATCCTTTAAATTTATCAAACGTTGTTCATGAAGAAGCAACTCAGGGCGCAAATCATCAAAGGTAAGAGGGAACGTGTAATGTAGCAAAGTAGTGACAATGTGATCATACTCAGAATCACGATCTAGACCAAAAAGTGTATACTGTACCAAATCCTGGTTCGACACAGGACACTGAATGACAGCAAGAGAATCAACAATAACCTTGATCTCACGTAAATAACCATCCATAGACTAGGAAGCAGTCTTTTTAATACGAGTTAGACGTCCCTTCAATTCCATTGATCTAGCCATACTAACATGCATAAACCTAGGTTGTAACTGAGTCTAAATTTCTACAGAAGTAGATAAATCATGCACATCCACAAAAACATCTGTAGACAATGTGGCAAAAATCCATGATTTTATTTGTTGATCCACACGCAAATATTCATAGAATTGAGTATTAGGAGTCGAAACACCACATTCTTCAATAATAGTAGTAGGAGGAATAAAAATAGTGCCTTCAACCATACCAAGCAGTTGATGGGAAAGAAGCAAACAAGTAATCCGTGTTTTCTACAACAAATAATCCTCAGGAGAAGAGAGAGTGATAGTTACCAGATTACTTAAATTAGGAGCAGATATTTGCGGGAGAGCAAATAAGGACGGGGATACCGACAATGGTTGCGGGAACAAGGAGTAGGGTGGCACAGAAATCGCGGGTGAGAACCTTGGCGTAATTCGCGTGGGAGTACGCGAGGATGATGATTGCGTCGAAGGCTGAAACATATCCGACGAGAAAACTCGAGTCATCGGCGGAGAGCTGCCAGTAGCGTGTAGATTTGCCGAGAACGGAGCAACGACGAAAGGTTGCTGGAGGCCGAAGTCGCGCGTGAGGGTGGGCTGCGAGAACATCGAGGCGGAAGGCTGCGTGGCAATTGTGGTTTGCGCTGGCGAAGGTAACGGCGAGCCGGAGGTCGATGCTGGCGAAGGCTGCGTTGAGGCATTGTAGGAGGCAGAAGCATGGGTCGAAAGATCCATTGAAAAACATTTATTTTGGAGAGGAGAAATTTTTTTTTAGAAAAACCTAGGTTGTTATACCATGTACAAGTGTGGAGAATAATTGTGTTAACCTAATATGGTTAACTCTGGCATTCAATATATATAGTGTTTACAATACTGACCTATAACTAGTAAAACACCATTCTACCCTTTACATATAATGTTACTCTAATACATGTCTTACTATGATATTCTAGGGGTGGGGATTTCTGAATACTTTCCCCACTTCCAAGGGACTGCAATTGTTGAAGGCTGGGTTTAAGATCTTAAGGGTCGGGGTGAAAATATCAAGTTGAGTTGGATCATTCATTTACCTAATTTGAAAAAGAGATTGTTCCAAGGAATACCTAACTAATCTCATTCACAACTGGTTTGCTTATAGGGAAAACTAGAAGATGGACAAGAAATCGCAGTAAAAAGGCTCTCAATAGCCTCTCTTCAAGGGGTAAAAGAATTTATGAATGAGGTAATGGTGATATCAAAACTTCAGCACCGAAATCTTGTCAAGCTTTTGGGATGCTGTGTAGAAGACCAAGAGAAAATGCTGGTTTATGAGTACATGCCTAACAAAAGTTTGGATGCATACATTTTTGGTTTGTGGACCTAACTGTAACTTGGAGTATTTTTCATCAAATCAAACAAAAATTTCTTTTAATGACTTTGGTTACTGCAGATCCGCTTAAGCAACAAAGTCTTGATTGGACAACACGTATGAGTATTATAGAAGGGATATGTCGAGGTCTCCTTTATCTTCACCGAGATTCTAGATTGAAAATTATTCACAGAGATCTCAAAGCAGCCAACATTCTGTTGGATGAAAATTTCAACTCGAGAATTTCAGATTTTGGCACGGCACGAATTTTCGGAGTTGACCAAAATCACGCCGATACAACAAGGGTTGTAGGAACATAGTAAGTCATTAATACTACAATTTCATCTCGTAATAACTGTAATCTTTTCAATGTCCTACGAAATTTGTTATTTTTCTAGTACATGTTCTCTACATCCCTTAATTTACAAGCTCCCATTTCTTATTTTATCAAAGTCAAACTTTTTAAATATTGACCATTAGTTATCGTCATGATACTTCATAGTGAGATCTTGTTGAACTATCTCAATGTGTATGTCCTAAATTCCGACTTGATAAAGAATTTTTGTAAGGCATAATAAATGAAATACATAAACGCTCAAATAAGTGTCTTGGAAATCATGAAAAAAAAAGCCTTTTGAGTGATGAAGGGTGTATGCAATAAATAATATTAATGATATACTCCCTTCATTCTTTTTTAAATAAAACGTAGGGCTTTGATACAGATTGTAGGAGAAGAGAAAAATAGAGAGAATGAAAAAAAGGGACACATGTGATGAAAAAAGACAGATATAGAGAAGTAAGTACCAAATAGAGTAGTGTTTCATTATTCTGAAACGGTCTAAATGATAAGTGTTTCATTTTTTTTTAAACGGAGGAATTGTAAAATTGACAAGTATTTTTTAGAGGAAAAGCTATTGATGTATTACTGTTAATAATAATTCCTCATTTTGAGTAGAATTATTATATATAATTTGAATTTTTTTGGCTAATTTATGTATGTTTAAATTTCATTTAACTTCGTGTATGTAGCGGTTATATGCCTCCTGAATACGCAATGGAAGGACAATTTTCAGAAAAATCAGATGTTTTCAGCTTCGGTGTCCTATTGTTGGAGATAATCTCTGGAAAAAAGAATCAATGGATTGACAAAGTGTCATTAAGCTTTATTGGATATGTAAGTCCACCTTAATCTTAAATTGATGCTAGACCTACTTTTTTATGAAAGTAAAGATTCACTAAACCTCTTATATTAAATTTGATGCTACATATGTTTAAATTCTACATAGCATATAGCATCACATGCATGTTGCAAATGAATATCTTTCGTGTCATAAATGGACGTAATGCTCCTTTTTCAAGTGAATTTTGTTAAACGTCGTCCTAATTTTTTTTTAGTACGACCTATAATTTATTATGTTGAGTATGTATAAGTTGTCTCACATTAGAGAAAGAGAGAAAGTACCATAATATAAGTTAGAGGAGCTACTTCTATTATTGCCAATTGGTTTTAGTATAGAATATTCTTTGGATTTATATGTGGACCGAACTTTTTTCCTCCTTATTGGGTTGTCCATATCGATTTTTCACTTCTATCAAATTTAGCAATATCACGCAACACATGTGAGTGTCTCACATTGATAAAAGAAGAGAGATGTGTTCACTTTATAATGCAAATGGGCTACTACCCTTATTGCAATATTATTTTAAGGTAGAAACTCATTTGTCTTGTGAAGTAGACTCTCTCTACTTATTGTCATATGATTTTAAGGAGGAATGAAAGGAAATGGGTACATATATAAAGGATGAACCCTTTATTTATTTAAGGCATATTAAGAAAAAAAAATTAGGGCTGACAATGAGTCCTTCACTTTTCAAAATGATGAAGCTGATTGAGTTTAGACAACGAAAGATTAAAGTACAATATAATTGCTACAAATATTATATAAAGTTGGTTATTATAAAGTGTGATATATTTAAAATAAAATGCATATATATTTGACCCGTCATGAGCGTGATGATTAAGGAAGTTTCATATCTAAGTTTTGTTATATGTATATTTTTAGGCTTGGAAAATGTGGAGTGAAGGCAACATTATTGGCTTCCTTGATCCTACACTTGGCAATCAAGGTTCAATAGCAGAGAAATCAAAATGCATAAAACTAGGGCTTCTCTGCGTTCAAGATGAAGCTCAAGACAGACCTAACATTTCTACTGTCATCTCAATGCTTGCTGCTGGTAATGAGTGTCTTCCAGAGCCAAAGGTACCGGGTTATACTCGGTGTCATGTTTCATCCCATAATAATAATACACACCCTACTGGCTCCATAAATTACCTAACGATCACCACTACTGATGGACGATAGAATAAATGTATATAATTGTTATTTATCACTTGAAATTTTGTGAATGGTATAAGGCTGACTTTGAATACACATATATCTCAATTTATATATGGTTTTGATGTGATTCAAATTGGAGGTGATATCTTGTTCAAATATCTTTCCAACAATAGGTCATATGCCCAATTCCATTGAGAAACGAGAAAGTTAGAACTTTTTTACGAAGAACTGACGAAACTGTTTCGTCTCGCGCTCGACCGGGCGGATTTCGCCCCACCCGGTCGGGCGGAGCGCTGGTTTTTGCGTTACACACGCTTTTCGGTATTTTTTCGTTTTTAAGTTATCTTTTAGGGTTTGTACGGGGTTCCTTATGATTATAAAAGGATTTCCTGGTGTTTATTATTATAGACACAACTTATGAAACACTTTTAGCCTCTAGATTTTAGGACTCCTTGTATTATTCTCTCTCATTTTCTCCATTATAGTGAAGAAGCTCTAATCCCCCACCTGTGGACGTAGGTCAAATTTGACTGAACCACGTAAATCCTTGTGTTCTTTGTTTGTTCATCTTTTATTGTTTTCTCACCTTTATTATTTAATAGATTTTCTATTCCGCATTAATCAAACTACAACATCCTATTTCCTAACAATAATTAATGATTTTACATACAATAACAACTTAGGTTTCTCATCCTCTGCGGCTATCCTTTAGTTTAGTTGTAAAAAAAGTGTATTTTGTTTCTGCATATTGTTTTATAAGGTAGGAAAAAATGAATTACTGGAGATACTCCTCGCAAGGGACATTCCTAAAATGTCGTTTACAAAAACAAAATGGAGTGTAGAAGTTGAACAATGAACAATTTGGAAACTTGATTAAACTAGATGACCAAAATTTGTTATCCAATCAGTTGTTTTTTTGCTTCTCGATAAATATGTTGAATATGATAGGACCAAAACTATTGTGAAAGAGCTTTATATCTTCTATGATGAAGTGGATTTGCCATGGGGCTCGCAAAGATCCTTGACCGCATTGATTAATAGGAGGTCGTATACAATTTGTATGTCTTATATACCATTATTTAAGCTAAAATTAAGCCTTTACGAAGGGTTGTGGCTTCACCTACAAACAACAGTGTTGTTCCTAAGTTATGAGCAGTGGCTTGAATGAGTTGATCAAGATTATTATAAATGATGACCGCAGCTGCAGTAGAGTTATTTGAGGCGGACGCATCGAAGTTGAGTTTGTAGAACGAAAAATGTGGTGGAGGGACCCAGGCAACAAGTATGTTGATGATTGTGGCGAGGTAGAAGAGAAAGGAATACATGCGAGTTGGCCAAAATCAAGCTTAGTTCGAAGAGTCCATTCCTAATATAGGAATTTAGCTTTATGGAGAATTCTATAATGATAATACTGATGTAAATAAACTGGCGCCTTAGAGCTTACAGTTATTCTGTTAGCCTTCATACATTCTGTTGTAAGTTAGTTATTCTGATATAACAGAATAACTAACCTCCTCATTTCAACATATGGGAATATATCTCATTCTAGCTACAACTATAAATAGAGCTTAGCTCATTGTATCTCATTCATTAAGAAATAATAAGTGATACAAATCCTTCTCTCTCTATTCTCTACATTCTGTGAGATTGATAAAATTCATTTAGCAAATGGTAACATGGTATCAAAGCCTCAGGGCATAATGCCGCGAAATCATTGAATTCATCATGCCATAACCAGGTGTTGTTGTTCTTATCTTTGAATGTTTTTGTTGATTCTTGGAATATAAGAATTGTGATTGAATGTCTTATTGATTCTTGGAGTATAAGAATTGTGATTGAAATTCGAAGAAATTGGGTATGAATTTCTTTGCTTGCTGCTGAATTTTTGTGAAAACTTCAAGAGTGTTGAAGTATTTCTTGATTGATTGAGTCATTAGTATATGATTCTTGCTGCTTGAATTTTTTTGCTATTTCTGCTCATTGATTGGATCATTAGTGGATGATTCTTATTGCTTGATTCTTATTCTGATTGAATTTCTTTTAAGAAAAAAATGGCTGAAAGTGTGACACAACCACAGAAAGAAACCCAAACACATGAACCTACCACCATCCTAGGTAGTGTATACTATATACATCCTTCTGACTCTTCAAACACAAAACTAGTGAATGAACTTTTCTCTGGTAACAATTATGGGGATTGGAAGAGGTCTGTAATGCTGGTGTTATCATCTAGGAATAAGTTGTGATTTATTGATGGAAGCTTAGAAGAACCTGATGTGAATGATGCCAGTTACAAAGCATGGCATAGATGCAATGACTTAGTAACTGGATGGTTGTTGTTTTCCCTAGAAAAACACATTGCCAAAAGTGTCTGGTACTGCAAAAAGGCAAAAGATCTGTGGAAAGATCTTGGAGAAAGATTTGGGCAAGCATCAAGTGCTCAACTCTTCTCTTTACAACAGCAAATTTTTGAAATGCAACAAGGCAAAACTTCCATTTCCTTGTTCTTTTCTAATATGAAAGCCTTATAGGATGAGTTGGATGATCTAGATCCTATAGCTATGTGTACTTGTGGTGCTAACTATAGCTGTACTTTAACTAAGAAGATATTGAAGAGCCAACAAGATCAGAGGCTCGTGTTATTCCTAATGAAACTGAATGAAGATTATGTTCAAGCAAGGACAAACATACTCATGATGCAGCCTTTACCCAATCTGAGTACAGCTTATAGGCTTCTGGTGCAAGAAGAAAGACACCAAGAGGTCAGCAATGTGGTGGCTACACATGAAACTATGGCGTTTGCAGCTTATGACAAAAGAAGGTTCTATGATAAAACTACTACATCAAGAAATCAGTCCTCTTATAAGCCACAGAACCAACCTTCTTTGTCTGGAAACAAGAGGCCTTCTGTTTGGTTCTGTGATTATTGCAACAAACCTGGTCATGGCATCGACCGTTGTTACAAATTACATGGGTTACCTCCACATCTCAGTGGACACAAAGACAAGAAAGCTGCTAATCTTGTTCAAATAAACACTGAAGCTGATGATCCTAAGCCAACAGAAGCTAAGACTATATCTGTTGAACAATACAATCAACTCTTGTCTCTCTTAAGCAAACAACAGCCTCAGTCCCTGGATGTTCTTTCATCCACATCTAATGATCATGGCAATGCTTTTATGGCAGGTAAATTTTGTTTTATGTCTAGCACTGGCTTATCTTGGGTACTTGACAGTGGAGCCACTGATCACATTTGTCACAATCTGGAAATGTTTAATACTTATCATGTTGTTGAACACCTTGATAATAGTGATAATACTATCACTATCCCTGATGGGAGAAAGATACAAATCATGCATAAAGGAACCATTAATCTTTCTACAAACATCATCTTACAAGATGTTTTACATGTCCCTCATTTTCATTTCAATTTGCTTTCTATACCTAAAATTTGTCAAGATCTGAATTGTTCTGTGAGCTTCACATCTACTTCTTGTATTCTCCAGGGACCTACCTTGACCCATCCTCTGGTTCTTGGTAACTTGCAGCATGGCTTATATTGCACAAATCTTCCCCAGCAATTTAAGTCTTCCTTAAAAGATTCAAGTTCTACTGATCATATTGCTTCTACTTCTATTTCTTCTGTTAATAATTGTACTGAACAAGCCAAACTATGGCACCTCAGATCAGGTCATTTACCATTTCTTGCTCTCAAAAATGCTTGTCCTACTATTGATCTAGGAGATATCTCTTCTTGTATATGTCAGGTTTGTCCTACAGCAAGACAAACCAGACTTCCTTTTACAACCAGTTCAATAAAATCTTCTACGCATTTTCAATTGATTCATGTAGATTTGTGGGGTCCTTATAAAGTACCTACTCACAATGGTTGTTAGATGTTTGTTACTATTGTTGATGATTTTAGTAGACACACATGGATTTATATGCTCAAACATAAATCAGATGTTGTACAAATCTTACAAGATTTCTTTGCTTATGTTCACACTCAATTTAATTGTTTGATTGAATGTGTGAGGTCTGATAATGCAAAAGAAATCTTTGAAGGCAAAATGCTACATTTCTTTCTTCAAAATGGAGTCATACACCAAAAGAGTTGTGCTGAAACTCCACAACAAAATGGAGTTGTGGAGAGAAAACACAGGTATCTTTTAGAAGTTGCCAGGGCCTTATTCCAGTCTCATGTTCCACCTAGCTACTGGGGAGAATGTATTTTATGTGTTGTACACATCATCAACAGATCACCCTTGCAAGTTCTCTCACATATCTCACCATATGAAAAGCTATTTCATACCTCTCCTTCTTTAGACCATTTGAGGGTCTTTGGTTGCCTCTGCTATGTTTCTACTATTAAACAAGGTAGAACAAAATTTGATTCAAGGTCTGAGCCTTGTCTATTTCTTAGCTATCCTCCACATCAGAAGGCTTACAAACTTCTCCATTTACACACAAAGAAAATTATCATTCCAGAGATGTCAAGTTTCATGAAAAGAATTTTCCATTTCATTATTCTTCCTCTCATGTCCCATTCACTCCTATATTCTTTCCTATAGAAATATCTCCCTCTCCTCTTGCTTATGATGACATTCCAGATGTATTTTACTCTTCCCTTCCTTCATTATCTTCACCCTCACATCCATCTCTATCTCCTGATGATGTATCCCCATCTATTTCTTCATCTACTACTACTACTACTTCTAGCCCCTCTTCCATTACTCATTCACCACCTTCATCTTCTCCTATCCACATTCTTACACAGCCTCCTTCTACTAGTGTTTCATCTTCCTCTATTGATCAAACACTTACCCCTTCTCTTCCTTCTCCCAGAAGATCTACTAGAACTACTAAAATTCCATTTCACCTTCAAGACTATACCTTTTCTTTATCTAACACGTCTTCTTCTGTTAATTTATCATCTTCTGCTAATTTATCTTCTTCTGCTAATTTATCATCCCACTGGTGTAATCTTGTGCAATATTCCTCTCTTCCTAGCTCTCATCATGCTCTTGTTTCTCAAATCTCTTCTATTGTTGAACCAAGTTCTTATGTTGAGGCTGCTAAAGATCCTAATTGGATTCAGGCTATGGACAAAGAGCTTTCTGCTCTCTCTCTCTGCCAATAAAACTTGGGACGACATTGTACCTTTACCTACAGGTAAGAAGCCCATTGGATGCAAATGGGTCTATAAAGTGAAGCTAAAAGCAGATGGCACTCTTGAAAGGTATAAAGTAAGGTTGGTTGCCAAAGGAAAGGGAGGCTCATGTTCGGAGTGGACATTGGCGAGGTGAGTGCGCCAAGCCACCCTAGACACATGGTCGAGATCGGTGCGGATACCGGCAAGAATAGCAGTAACCGCACGGTGATTGGCCTCCTGAGAGGCCTGCATCTGGGCTATGGCCGCCATGACGGAGCCCATGTCGAAGGATTGAGAGGAGGAAGCTTCGGCCACCTCACTCTCAGGAATGCTGTGGTCGGGCCTCGGACCTCTCGGAATGCGTGGAATGCGCTCCGTAGGGATGGGCTCAGGGATAGCCCGTGGGATGTCATGGGAAGGGGGAACCCGCCAACGGTTTTCGCCGTTAGCGGGGAGGTCCCAGATGAAGTCGGGCCCTATAAAACAGTAAGGTCCCCCCCCCAAGCCAAATGCAGTTTTCCTTCTGGTAATCGCGCTGAAATTTCATCTGCTGCCAACTGGCACCATCCAATCTGTTGGACTGACCAACAGTAGGCACGCTTGCTTCCAAGCGAGCCAGGTCATCGTCCAATTCGTGGTAGGACGCTACCTGGGTGACCATTCCACCACAAAGGATCTCCCCAGTCATCGTAGTGCCCCCCACGAATCTCCTGCAGTCGGTGAAGGAGAAGCGCAGCAAAGTTAATTCGGGCTCTATGGTGGGCCCCGTCAGTGGCCAACCAAAGAACCAGCAACTCGTCCTTCCTCAACTGTCCTACTTCCTGTTTAGGAAAGATGGTGTAAACCAACATCCTATGGAAGTAATGGAGAGCAAGATGGATGACCTCCGACGCTTTGGACGAATTCGTCCGAAACGGAGTCGTGCCGTTGGTGATTTTGGCCCACCATTCTTGCTCATTGTATCCCTGCCAGATGGTGCCCAAAGGGGCATCACAGGGAGCTCGAGAATCCATCCCGAATGCCTCACAGAATTCGTCGAAGGAGAAGGAGAGTGCTCTAGCTTGATTAAACATACGAAATTGAATAGCTAGAGCACCCGTGCCCGGCTCCTTACTTATGCTCAACGTACTCAAGAATTCGAAAGTGAGTTGATCATAAGTAGGTGCATGGACGTCAAGAAAGTCCGATAACCCGACATTACCTGCCATCTTCCTTATCATCGATTCGATGTTAAGGTAGTTGCAGGTAGTGTAGTCATAGAACTTTGTGGGACGAAATATGCGCTCAGAAAGTTGTTGAAAAATTTGTTTATGAGAGGCATTGGGAAGTTTCACAGCATAGAGGGGAGGGGGATTAGAGCTAGACGAGGGTCCTTGTGAGGAGGACCCGGTCTTTGCTCTCTTAGACCTAGAGGAGCTTTCACCACTACTTCTTCCCACGGTGGTAAAGAGGTTTTGTTTTGCAAAAAAGGGGAAGGAGAAGTGATGATCTGCTGCAATGACACACCACAAGACGGACTCTCGACACAAAGAACACACAAAAAGAAAAATCAAACCACACAAAGAAACACACAAAAGAAAGGAAAATCAAAAAGAAGGAAAAACTAGTCCTAAGATCTACCAGCTAGCCAATCCACAATTAGTAGCAACCACAAGTTGCTAACAAGCAAAAGTATCACCACTTACAAGAGACTTTCAAGACAAATTCACCAAATCAACCACAATTGGTGCACAAGAATCAACAACACTAGAAATTCATGCAATGTAGTTCACAAAAAATCAGAACATTATGAATTTATCACAAACCACATAAAATTGCACTTGTTTACCACATCATCCAACACAAATATGAGCAAAGTTCATGAATAATCAAGAAAAATTAAGGAAAACAAGCATGCAATCTAAAAGAAAACACACTAGAGCTCCAAATTACTAGATTATTGATGAAAAAGCAAAGATTAGAAGAGAGTTACCAACATGGAGATGAAAATCACCAATTTCGAAACCCTAGAAATCAAATCCTTGCAAAACCCCCAATTTTTGTGCCCTCGAATGGTGTCGAAAGTCGCCGGAAAAGGGTCGTGGTAGGATCTAGAGAGGAGGAAGAGAGAGAAAGTGAGTGAGTGTGAGAGAAGATTTCAAAGGTATGAAGAGAAGAGGAGTGAAGGCCCGAAAATCGTGATTTCTTTTCGCCCACACTACTACAAAAAGACCTAGGAAACCGGTCGAAAATGGTCTAGGAAACCGGACTATAACACATCTCCATCTCACAGGTGTCCTAGGTTAAGAGACCGGTTATAATGCCTGGTTTCTTTGTTTATTTAGGAGACCGGTTGATAAGTAAAACCAGTCTCTTAGATAAGTGTACATATACTATGAAAAGAGGTTAGGAGACCAGTTAACATTTATAACCAGTCTCCTTGCCTCACCCTTTGAAGCCAGTTATTAACCACAACCGGTTTCTTAGGTGTATTACATTTTTTTTAATTAAAATGTTGCAATATAGAATATACATACATTATCTAGTCCTGTATTTGCGATTTCTTGTATATACGCCTTTAGAAAAAACAAATCTATAAATAACCACAATAATAATTATATTATGAAAAAAAAATTCTTCCTTGCTTTATTAATAATGTAAAAAATATTTGCTACACTTAATTTACATACAAAATCAATTTCACTAGTCAAAGTATCAATTTATTCCAATAATTAATGTCTTAAAAATAAAATTTCTATAATCTAATGATAACTACGAAAATTAAAATTCTAACTTGAGCAAATAATATGTACAATTGAAACTTGACCATTGTCTTCAATCTCCATCGTTCCGTGTTTGATTGTTTAAATATTTCACCCACGTATCTCTTAGCTCGTCAATCATCTCTCGCGAATAAGTGCTAGGAATCCAATAAAGTACTACAAATAATTACAAAAAATTATAATTAGAACTAATATATATGTATATTTTATAACTTTCATACATACAAACTCGACAAGAAAAATCAAAGCAAGAATAATCGAATTTCTAAACGATTCCTAATTTTTAAGTTTCCAGATTATGTTCTTTCAAAAAACAACAAAGTTTCCAGTTTATGAAATGTACATAGATTTAGTTATTTTAAAATAGTTTTATCGAACAGGTTTTGTTTTCACTATTTGAAAAATAAACAACAAAACCAGATGCAACCAGAAATAAGACTAACTTTTTCTTATCAATGTCCGGAATGTCACTCTTTTCAGCCTTCTCTACTACAATCACCTGCATAAATTGGTTAACTAGGTGAGAATTACTGAGTCGATTGGCAATATATAAATATAACCATAATCAGTCAACAAGTAAAGCATCTTACAAGAATTCTATCAGGATATTTCTCCCTAATGCGAGCTGCTTCTGCTCGTTTCTTTTCTGAAAAAGTAAGAAAAACTTCAATTCGCCAAACAAGAAAACAAATAGGGCTATAGCTGAGAATTTTAACATTGCTTGAAGAAGCAATCATCTTCCATCTACATTAGAAAACTTGCACCACAAAACCAATCATTTACAGCAAGGTTATCGCCTTGATAAGAGTATTATACATAAAGCAAGGTGTCAATGTGTCATACAACCAAAATGAACAAATTCCACATAATATATATAAGAAAAACTCAGTTCATCAAATGAGCAAGATGTTTAACTTCGATCGAAAATCTCATTATCTTCCCTATTCCCAAAGTTCATTAGACTTGTCAATCTAATCATCAGTACCAAATGACATATACACAGCCTCATTAATTCCCTCTATAGCGAACAAAGGACTTCACTTCAAGAATTGGGCAATTTCAAGCTAATCTTATATAGTAGTTATCTTTTTCATCACTTAACTAGAACTAACAAAACCAAATGACCCAAATTTAATCTACATTAAATCTTAGGACTAGCATTCATACGTCTGATGACTTGATGCTGCACATACACACCCAATCCCCCCCCCCCGTGCACATATCAACCACTAATACTCTACTCTCCCAATATTGATAAAGACTTGGAATATGCTCAGGTGTTCATCTACTACACTACTCGAAAGATAACACATAATGCAAACTAAAAAAACACCAATGTTACCCCAATTCTTGCAAGGAAACTCAAGGGTAAGAGAGGAGACAAATTCACACACCACCTTATCCTTCAGATTACAACATACTTTTTTTACATTGGCCAGTAAATAGATTCACAACAACCCTAAACAAATCAAACTCAATAAGCTACTTCAATTCAGTCCATCATAATCCAAAATCCAAGAAAATTAACAAAAACAATTTTTCTCAATAATGATACACAAACAATATAGGCGTTAAAAGGCAATACCCTGCCGTTGGATAAATTCAGCAGCGAAAACAGTAGCGTAGAAAGAGGCGCAACAATCAATGTAAGAAGCAATGATCCTATAAACAATAATCTGTTCATCAACAATTATAAATCCAAAATCAGAACACTCAAATTTCAATCATGAAAAACAATCGTAATGAAGAAAAAATCATTAAGTATATGACAAAAAATGCGAGAAATTGCATACGAAGAAGAAAGATGCGGCGGAGTGAAGAAGTGACGAGGTTTTGTGAGGTTTGACATTGACGACTGTTGATATATAGAATCGCTTCCAATTGACGCCGATCCACCATTTTTGTTCTTACTCTATCTCCTATATAATCTAATCTAAGAATCTAACCTATATAAACTTATAAAAGTTGGAAAGTATGAAATTAAATATAAAAAAATAAAAACTTAACAGCTTACTAGTTCGAATTAATGGAGGAAAACTCAAAACCGGGTCGGCGAAGTGCCGAAGTCGAACTTCGAAGTTCGAATTGAAGGCGTCGGCGGTCGGCGTTTCTAGTTCGTCGGCGGTTGGCGACGGTTTGAGACTACTCGGTGGTCGATTTTGACTCTTTGAGTGACTGAGATCTGGGAGGAGAGAGAATGAGATGGAGTAGAGAGGAGAGAGGAGAGAGAAAAGAGAGAGGAGCGTGAGAGTCTGAGAGGAGAGAGAAGAACGAATGTGTGCCCCTGCTTCCAACGTGTTTTTTTAGCTAATTTTTTTTTGGATACAGTTGTGGTAGTTTTTTTTTTTTAATTATTGTATTTGTTGCACCAAAAAGGAAAACAATTTTAAAAGTAAATAGGATTATGTATAGAACTTATATTACACTAGAGTATTAAATTAAAAAAATATTAAATTTTAAAATTAATATTTTTATGAAATCGGTTCAAGTTAGAAGTAGTCTCCTATATATTCACAAGAAGAAAACATACGTATAATAGTGTATTATGTTGAAAAAAAATTGAATTAAAAAAATAAAATATTTCAAGGAAACCGGTTTTACTTGGAAACAGTCTCCTATTTCACAACAACTTTTTTTATTAGTCAAATAATTAAACTTAAGAGACTGGTTTTAGATAATCAATGGTTTCCTACATTTAAGAAACGGGTTAGTAACCTCAACCGATCTCTTATAGGTAGTCTTTTTGGCCATTTTTGTAGTAGTGCCAGCCGGGTTGGTGCGGGCGCACCTCTCCCTGGTGCGGGCGCACCAATCGAAAATTTTGTTTCAAAAAACGTTTGGTGCGGGCGCACCATCAAGAGGTGCGGACGCACCAAACCTTCTGTTTTTTTGTCAAAAAATTCGAAAGATTTGGTGCGGGCGCACCTTGCAGATGTGCGGGCGCACCTTGCAGATGTGCGGGCGCACCTTAGTTTTATTCGAAATTTTTTTCCCTAGGTACGGGCGCACCGTGAGGAGGTGCGGGAGCACGAATCCTTCTGTTTCTCTTTGAAACTGCACTCGAAATCTGGTGCGGGCGCACATTGTTGAGGTGCGGGCGCACCAAATTTATTTTTCGAAATTTTTCTACAGGTGCGGGCGCACCTTCAGGAGGTGCGGGAGCACCTAATCTTTAGTTTTTTTTTTTTTTTTGCAAAAAGTTTTCGAAATATGGTGCGAGCGCACCTTGGGGAGGTGCTGGAGCACCAAGCATGTTTTTCGAAATGTTTCCTAAGGTGCGGGCGCACCTCGAGGAGGTGCGGGAGCACCTTTTCTTCTGTTTTTCTCAAAAACATCCTTAAAACATGGTGCGGAAATTCACCCTTTCCCAATTATTCCTTTCTCACTCCATTATTTTTCAGAAAAATCATATGTCTAAAAGTAGCTCTCAGATCCAGCTGATCGATCACAAGTTTAACTAACAATCAAAAGAAAAATAAACTAAAATAAAAGAAAGGAAAGAAAAGAAACGGGTTGCCTCCCGTGTAGCGCTTGTTTTAAGTCATTAGCTTGACTAAAAAGGATACATCCATCATGAGAGTCGCTCAGGTGCGTGAGCGAAGAATCAAACAACCAATGGAGCCAACAGCATGCGAATCATGGTAGAGCTTCAATCTTTGACCGTTCACCCAGAATGGACCGTTCTCACCCATAACCTCATAAGCCCCATATGGAGTAGTCTTCAACACGGAGAAGGACCCGACCACTTGACTTTAACTTTCCGGGGAAAGCTTTAGTCTTGAGTTGAACAACAAGACCTTGTCCCCAACCCGGAATTCTCGTTGTTAATCCGGTGATCGTGCCATTTCTTCGTTTGCTCTTTGTAAGTCTAGAATCTCATAGCGTCAAAACGAAGTTCTTCCAGCTCACTAGCCTTTCTTTTCGAGCTTCTCCCGCCAAGTGAAGATCCATGTTGAGCTCCTTAACTGCCCACCAAGCCTTGTGCTCTAGCTCAACCGGCAAATACATGCTTGCCATACACAAGGCGATAGGGAGTGGTGCCTATGGGTCTTGAAAGCCGTGCGAAGAGCCCAAAGGCTCATCAAGCTTCAAAGACCAATCCTTTCGTGTCCTATTGACCACTCTCTCAAGGATTTCTTAACCTCTCGATTCAAGACCTCAACTTGGCCTTGGTTTGGGGGTGATAAGGAAGACCTACTTTGTGATTCACCCCGTATTTCTTCAATAGAGCTTCTAATTGCTTTTTGGCGAAGTGTGAACCGCCATCACTGATCAACACACGGGGCACCCCAAATCGAGGGAAGATGATCTTCTTCAAGAGCTTGGTCACTACCTTATGGTCATTGGGGGAGAGGCAATGGCTTCACCCATTTGTCACGTAGTCGACCGCAACAAGAATTACATTCCCACAGGAAGGAAGAATGGCCCATAAAGTCGACTCCCCAGACATCAAAGGCTCAACCTCAAGAATGTTCTGTTGAGGCATCTCGTGTCGCTTTGTGATGCCACCACTCCTTTGACATCTATCACAAGCCACCACAAAGTCCCGGGTATCCTTTTGCAATGTTGGCCAGAACATACCACATTGGAGCACCTTAGCAACAGTTTTGCTTGCTCCACCATGCCCTCCACATGCCAAAGTATGGCAATGAGTCAAAACAGAGGTTCATTCTCAACACACCGCCTAAACACTCCATCAGCACACTTCTTAAAAAGGAGCGGGTCATCCCAGTAGAACCTCGAAACTTCTTTAAAGAACCGCTTCCTTTGTTGGGAAGTAAAACCATGAGGTTCAATCCCACAAGCCAAATAATTGCATAATCAGCGAACCATGGAACCTCATTGTTCAAATGGCGAACAATGCTTCTTCTCTCAAATCTCCTCGATAGGAATCTCCTCCAGATTATCAAGAGGGAGGCGAGAAGATGGTCAGCTACCACATTCTCCGTCCCCTTCTTCTCTTTCATCTCAAAATCAAACTCCTGAAGAAGCAACACCCACCTAATGAGCCTAGGCTTGGCATCCTTCTTACTCATCAAATACCGGACCGCAGAATGATCCGTATACACCACCGCCTTATTACATGTCAAGTAGGAACGGAACTTGTCAAAAGCAAAGACCACGGCCAACATTTCCTTCTCCGTAGTTGCATAGTTCCGTTGAGCATCATCCAGAGTCCTACTTGCATAGGCTATCACATGAAGCCTCCCTTCCTTGCGTTGCCCAAGAACAACTCCCACTGAAAAGTCACTAGCATCGCACATTAGTTCAAAAGGCAAGCTCCAATCCGGAGCTTGCACAATGGGGGCAGAAGTAAGGGCTTTTTAAGAGTTTCAAAAGCCTTAGTACAAGACTCATCAAACTAAAATCAACATCTTTTGAAGTAGATTCGTCAATGGTTTGGCTATTTGAGAGAAATCCTTGATGAAACGCGGTAAAAACCAGCATGTCCAAGGAAAGCAGAACTCCCGTCACCGAGTTCGGTGGCGGAAGCTTCTCAATAACCGAAACCTTTGCCGGATCTACTCAATACCCTTTTTCGACACTTTATGCCCAAGACAATGCCTTCCTCGACCATAAAGTGACATTTCTCCAATTCAGACAGGTTCGTCTCTTGACACCTTTTTAACACACATTCAAGATTAACCAGACATGTGTCAAAAGACGAACCACACACACTAAAGTCGTCCATGAACACTTCAATGGAATCTTCTAGCATGTCAGAGAAGATTGCTGTCATACACCTTTGAAAAGTGGATGGGGCATTACACAAACCAAAGGGCATCCTTCGATATGCAAATGTCCCATACGGACAAGTAAAGGTGGTTTTCTCTTGGTCATCCGGATGAATGGGGATTTGAAAGAATCCGGAATAACCATCGAGAAAACAGAAGTGTGAATGACGAGCAAGCCTCTCCAACATTTGGTCAATGAAGGGAAGGGGGAAATGATCTTTTCGGGTGGATTTGTTCAGTTTTCTGTAATCAATACAGACTCTCCACCCAGTGACGATCCTAGTTGAGATTGTTTCTCCTTTCTCATTCTCAACTATAGTCATGCCTCTGTTTTTTGGAACCACGTGAATCGGGCTCACCCACTTGCTATCTAAGATAGCATAGATGATTCCCACGTCAGCAATTTCAAGATCTCCTTTTTCACAACCTCTTTGAGGTTGGGATTGAGCCTTCTCTGATGCTCGATGGAGGAGGCATTACTATCGATGAGATGGATACGATGCATAGCAAGAGAAGGGCTTATCCCCTTAAGGTCATCAATCGAATACCCAATGACATCTTTATATTTTTGCAAAATTCCAATCAGTTTGATATAGAAATGTCATCAAGACTCGAATTGACAATAACAGGATAAGTACATGCATCATCAAGAAAAACATATCTAAGAGAGGAGGGAAGGGGTTTGAACTCTACCTTGGGAGGAGGCTTAGAACACTCCTCTTTATCAGTGGATGATGTAGCTAGAACCTCAAACGCCTCATTTCTTTTCCTCTTCCATGTCCAAGCTAAGGGTGTCGGTAAAGTAGCACTACAATCGTCCCCAGAATTATCCACACTCATGGGTCCTCTACCTCATCTTCACTAGGCTTACCCGGCAAATTCTCTCCATCATAGGTCTCTTCATGGTCTTAGAGAACTCAAACACCACCCGCTCATTAGCTACCTCAACCGTGATTGTGTCGTTTTTGCAGTTTATCACGGCACCCAAAGTCTTTAGAGCTTCTCTTCCCAGAATAAGAGGAGTCTCAGGATCTTCCTCCATATCCATCACCACAAAGTCGCATGGTACAAACACATGCCCAACTTGAATCGGTATATCCTCCAACTCACACAAGGGACTCTCACAGTGCGGTCCGCCAATTGAATCGTTTTGCGCGTAGGATGAAGAGGAAATTTCAGGTGCTTTGCAATAGAAAGGGGCATCAAATTGACACTTGCTCCAGATCGGCCAGTGCACCCTTAGGCTCTAATCACCTATCTTCACCGGCAAGGTGAAACTCCCGGGATCTCTTTGCTTCTTGGGCATAGTTCGTTGCACAAGAGCACTCACTTGGTAAGGTAGGGAGATAAGCTCATCTTCAAGTTTTCGTTATTGGAGAGGATCTCTTTCAAGAATTAGCATAAGCTGGCATTTGAGACATAGCCTCAAGGAATGGATGTTGATTTGCAGGCTCTTCATCACATTAGAAATTTAGTGAACTTGTCACTCAACTTTCTCTCTACCAACCTATGAGGATAGGGAACCGGAGGCACATAGATTGGTTGGTGGAGGTGATGGCAATGGGTTTTTGTCACCAACTTGAACATGTGACTCATCTTTCTCCCCAACGTCCTCTTTCTCAGTTTCCTCAGCTTCATCCTCCTTCTCAACAACCTCAACTTCTTTATCCGTCTCTAACTCCCCATTAGGCATCTTAGGACCCGCATAACTTGTTCCCGACCTCAAATGAATGGCTTTGGCTTGATGGAGGTTGGGGTTAGGAATGGGTTGGCCGGAAGTTGATTTGTGGGGGTGAGGGATTTTCTCAGCTACTTGGGCAATTTGGGTTTCAAGCATTTTGTTGTGGGCTTGTAGCTCTTGAAACCTTTGCTCATGGTTTTGGAGAATTTGGTTCATGGATTGGAGTTGTTGGAGAATTTGGAGAGAGGTTGGATCGGAAGATGGTGTAGGTTCGGGATTTTGTTTGGGAGAATGGAAGATTGGAGGGAGGTTTTGGGTTGTTGGTCCTTTGATGTGGAGCTTGGTAGTGTTTGGACCCTTGTGAGGAGGAACCACCTTGGTTATAGTTTTGGTTTTGGTTATACCCTTGCGCAAACCCTTGGTTGTGAGCTTGGTTGTACCCTTGTTGAGGTTGGTTGAATCCTTGGGTGTAGTTTTGTTGAGGTTGTCTCCAACCTCCTTGTTGATTGTTCCTATACCCTTGGTTTCCTTGATATCCATCTCCTCTTGAATTATTGCCGCCACATGCTCCGAATGGGTACCTCCACAATAAGAAGTATCATGGTTAGTACCACCACAAATATCACAAGAAAAAGAGTTTACCTGTGAAGGAGTAGACGATGCAAGATTGATCTTGGAGAGCTTCTTGTCGAGTTGGTCCATCTTGGCTTGAATTTGATCCATGGGGTCAATTTCAAACTTTCCGCTCTTCTTAGGTTGAGCACCTCTTCGTCTTCCACCCCATGAGTAGTTCTTGATCACTTCCTCAATTGTGGACTCAAGTTGTTCTTGCGGGATCTTAGATAGTTGACCTCCCGCTCCAGCATCAAGGTTGGCCCGTGAAATCGGATCAAGACCATCATAGAAAATCGCATGAGTAGATTCTTGTTGAACTCATGGTGTGGGCATGAACGGATCATCTCCTTGAACCGCTCCCAAGCTTCGGCAAGTGTCTCATCGTTCTCTTGCTCAAATGAGGAGATCTTCCTCCTTATGTCCGCAGTCTTCCACTCCGGGAAGTATTTCTTCAAGAAGGCCATTGTGACTTCTTCCCATGTAGTGAGGGAATTAGCAGGCAAGCTCTTGAGCCATGACTTTGCTTTTCCGGTAAGAGAGGACCGGAACAAGTGCATCTTGATGTAGTCAGGAGAGACATCATTAGTTGTTATCATGGCACAGATCTCAAGAAACCTGTCGAGATGGTCTAGAGGATCTTCATCTGACCCCCCACAAAACTGCTCTGCTTTCACCATCCGAGTATACTGAGGGTGAATGCTGAAATTTGTAGTGGTGGTGGGAGTCGAATTCCACCTTGAAGAACATAGGAACCCGGATTTCCGAAATCCCTAAACAGTTGTGGATTTGCTTCACCCATTTCTGATTCAACTTCACTTGATGTACTTGAGATTGGTGAAGAAGGCTCGGAACCCAAAGTCAAATTTTCCAAATTCTTCCGAAGCTTTCGCAATGTACGGTCGATTTAGATCTAGAGGCAATGTGGGTGAACCGTGAGTTCTTCTTCTCATGTAACACAACAAAGCTAAGCAGAGGATTAGCAAATAACAACCACAGTAAAAAAGAAAATAAAAGGAAAATCAACTAAGCAAACTAAACTAAAATATACTTCAATCAATAGCACAATTTCCCCGGCAACGGCGCCATTTTGATAAGAGGTTTTTAGTGTGTCGTTAAGGCACTAAGAACCGCTTTCCAAAAATATTATATAGTCCTAACAAGCAATTACTAAGGAATAGTAAGGGCAAGTCAAGGGTCGATCCACAGGGAAAAGGGATTGTTAAAGACTATCAAGTCTAGACTACCTAATTGAAAGGTATTTGGGGGTTTGAAAAAGGTTTTTGTAACAACTAAGACTAACTAATAACAAGAACAAGCAAATAACACGAGTTTAAATAACAGATAAAAGACACTAGAGTTAAGGTTACTAGTATGAATAAGAACGGATGATGATTGTTAATGCGATTGTGAAGCAAAGAGACGATTATGCAAGGTTTAGTTCCCTCTAAAATACTCGAGTCCTCTCTCGAATGGTCCTCAAGAGTAATCTTAATCATCAACTAAATCCTCTCTCGAATGGTCTTTAGTTAATTGATTAAGAGATTCAATAAGTTTGGAAAATCCCTAATGAAGGATCCCCTTAATTTCCATTTGAAATTAAGTTGATTCTTGGGGATGATAAAAGAGTTCAAAATTCGATTTAAGAACATTTGAAATCAAAATACCAAAGTAAATGTGATCAATATCTATCCTAAGGTCTCAAAACACCAAGATAATGCATAACTTCTCCATACATCACAATCACATCAACATCATATTTAAAACCCTAATTCATACTTTCACCCTAACCCTAGATTATGAAATTCACTAATCATGGAGTTAAAGCAATTAAACAATGAATCTATGACTAATCTAAGGCTAAACATGATTAAGTAATGATTAAACTAATGTAAATCGCAATTATGAACTAAGAGAATAAAGATCTTAAATAAACAAAAGCAAGAACAAAGACGAAAGAATGAAATAAAAACTAAAACTTTGAATTGAATTGAATGAAAAGTACCTTGAATGTCAATCGAATCACAAACTATGATCACTAATCTCAATTATCAATGGAAACTAGAGTATTTTCTCTCTAATACAAAACCCTAAAATATTCTCTGAAAACTAGAATGAAAGCGTCACTCCAAAACTACCAAAGAAAAAGGGGTTTAATGATCGATTTTCTATTCCGGAACGCATGGTGCGGGCGCACCAAAAGGAGGTGCGAGCGCACCATGCTCAGGTGCGGGCGCACCGGACCTCAGGTGCAGGCGCACCTGAGTCTTCTGTCTCACTCTGAATTCCTTCGTCAAGATGTGCGAGCGCACAAGTAGTTGGTGCGGGCGCACCAGACGCAGGTGCGGGCGCACCTTGTGCTGGGTGCGGGCGCACCGAAGTCGTCTGTAATATGTCTCATAATAAGTCGATGGTGCGGGCGCACCAGCAGTGCGGGCGCACCATCGTGTGCGGGGGAGCTCTAGGCGCACCTCATGCTCCCTCTCATCCTCTAGCTCGTTCCCTTGTGCCATGTCTCGCATTACTCGACCCCGAAAAGGGTCATACCTGCAATAAAAATACGAGTAAACATGGTGAAAGCATATGCGCTAGAAATTCGATCAAAATAGATCGAAAATCTAGCAAAATGTCACTATGATCAAGTATGATCAAGTGAATGAAATAGAAGGGAAAAGTGAGGAGAAAGAAGGAAGAAAAGGAGAAAAATGGAGCTAAAACAAGCCAAAAGAAAGTCATAAAGTGCGTTAGAAACGCACTTATCAAATATGTTCTAAAAACAAAAAGTTAAGTATGTTGTAGGAAGTATTATGTATGTTATAAAAAGTGTTGCGTATGTTCTAAACATAAATTTTTTCTCACATATGATATATGTTCTCACATAAGGACTCATTTTCGCTGAACTCTAATTAGAGAAGTGATATATTATAAATTTGTTCTTCCTGTTGAATTTGTATCCGAATTGAACACCAAATAAACGCCATGGCTGATTAGAGAAGTGATTTAATAAGTCAGGAATCTAGGATAGTCGTGACCTTGTCTTGGCTGATTATGTGAATATGTTATTGAAAAGATTCATTTTGTTGGTTTAAGATTTTCCTTTTTATTTTTTATTTTTCTTTGGTTTATTCTTTATTTAAAAATTTATATCTTCTAAAATTTATTGTTTGTGTTCCAAAAAATATTCTATATGTTTTATAAAATAGTGTATATGTTCTAAAATTTTCCTTGAAATCATTTAAAACATACTTGAAGTAATTCGAAACATAATTTAGATAATTTAGAACATACTTAAAATAATTCAAAATGCACTAGAAGTAATTCAGAATATACTTGAAATAATTTGGTACATAAGCTTGAAAATTCAGAACATGTGTATTATATGTATGTATTGATTGGATTTTTACATTCTAAAAAGATGGGTTCATGTTCTAAAACTCATAAATTCTAAAAAGTGTTGCGTTGCGTACGTTCTCAAAAGTGTTGAATATGTTTTAAAAACAAAAGGTTAAGTATATTCTAAAAAGTGTTGCACATGTTCTAAAAGGTATTGCGTATGTTCTAAACAAAAGGTCACCAAAGACCAAGCAGGTCAGCAAACTTAATATCATTCATAAATAAATCATACTTGAGATTAATATGGAAAGACACCCTAAATTTTGGGATTGTTGGTACAATTTTTTCTAGTTATTTTTTTGTTTACTAATGACATTTTACATTGTAGATGTTGATCCGGACAAACGAATCAAGATCTCGGGATTCTCAAGATTGGACCGGTCTAGACAAATATTTTTGATCTATTCCTCGGTCCAATGAAAATGATAATTTGATCCCCAAGTCTATGATCCCGATTTGTTGCTGAGCTAGCTAGATTTTAATTGTCGCAATTCCAATATTGGCAATATATAAACCTAGCACATTTGGTCAAATTTGAACAACTCCCTAACCACAAGCTAGCTGATGAAAACATATATTAGTTATGGCAATTGATTCTCGAGACACCAAATGGCCAACAACATTAAATATGTTGTAACTATCTAGCTGATGCAATAAACAACGAAGACTTAAAGAATAATTAACTGAAGAATTTAATATTGTTCACTAATAATGTGTTAGAGTCCACACAGCAAGGAGAACAAATTTTATTAAGTTTCGGAAGGAGAGAGTACAAATTACATAATATACTGGGAGAAGTTAGATAATAAGCTTTATATTGTATCCTACTAATTAATCTAAATAGATGGACCTAAAATTAAAACTAAAACAGACTCGATATATTAAACAAAATAAATCGAAAACACCCATGTATGGAGTCAAGGTGTGTTTGAAAGCATATGACTTTCAAAGCAGGCCATGCACCTCCTAATTACATGGAGCGAGTTATTAAAAGCATGGGACCTTGAATTAAGGCGAGAATAAGATTATAGAGCTGCCATAGATTAAAAAAAAAAAAGGGATAAAAGCTAAGCATTGAATTTTGTATGAAGTATAAAGGCATATTAGCATGTCCAAGAACTGTGGAAATCTATTATCTATTAAAGACGAATGATGCATAATGCATTTGCTATCCTTTTCATCCAATAAACAATTTGGGGAACGTACATATCTTCTAGAACCATTTTTTTTTTCCATTTAAAAAGAATTGCTTCAGTGGAAGAGGAAAAAATAAACAAAGCAATTATGTTTCTACTTTCTACGAATCAGGGTTGAACAAGCCAATTAAATAGTTGAATTCTATTGTTCATCGTAGACTTGGAATTCGGAAACATGACAATTGGAGCTGACAGCAAATAAGTCAAATTTCAAATTCTTTTGATCAAATTATGGATCTAAGCGTGATACTTGTTTGTAATATAGTGGATATTGAATAAATTATCCCATCAAAATTATCCAGTAATATTCCGGGCAGTTTCCAGCTCATTTACATTTTACAGTTTCTATCATTTCAAAGCTGTATTATGTGGACTTTCCATTGTAAGGCAACCTTTAGTCCGATATCGATAAGCTTGTAGAGGTACATGTAACTACCTTAATGGGAATAATGATTGCTTAATTGCTCATTTGAATCATAATTAGGTTAATTTTAGTATTGAAAAACTAAATTTTTTTTTTTATCTAAGCATGTGGGTTGTGTGGAGCGCCTGTTTGCGAAAAACTATTATAAAACCAGTTTTTTTCGCAGGTGATGCCTCGGGTAAGTTATAATAAATAAATATGTTGTAATTTTTAATTTCATAATTTATTTTTCGTATTTTTTGTCCATTATCAAATTGAGAATTCTCGTCACGACGTGATAAGTAAAAAAAAAAAATTAAAAGTTTTGAGTTTGAAAACAATACTCTTGCAAGTTACGTAATAAGAGTGTTACAGATGTAGCTCCTCCAGTTTTTTTAAATGTTACATTTTCCTTAAAGGGTTGTTTCTTTTTAATTGCTACATTTTCTTTATTTGGGGTACTTGACCCACCATAAAGTAATAAATTTATATTTGTTCTTCTCTTTTTCCATCCAAAAATACTACACAGGAAAAATTTACCAATTAATTTGTTTTGCATAAAGAACTACCTATTTACAAAAAAAAAAAACCCATCGACGCCATGTTGAAATTGTGATAAAAATAGTCTATTTTTTTTATAATCTATGTATTTCTTATTTGCTATTTTTGCAAATTGAGGTTTTCCACTTTTTCTCATTATTTTATATTTGGATCAAAAAGTACACTTCAAAAAGGTTGAACTTGACAATGCATAAATTGTTGTGCATGCAACAATGTAGCAACAAAAAAACAGAGCGAGTACATACGTGTTAAGTCTTTTTAGTTAACTAACTATAATTATTACAACGCTTTGTCATATTTTATTTGGAACATTAAACAACAAAGTCATAGTGAATTGATGGTTAAACTCTTATTTTTCATTTCAAAGGTCATGTGTTCGATACCTTGCACATACACATTTTTTTTTAAAAGTCAGGAGTATATATGAACATAAAGTAGAAATTTGAGGAGAGTGCCATGTGACACATAGTCTTTTTTTCGCACGCCTTTTAATATATTTGTATAGATATGCATAGACAAAGAGAAAGAGAAAAACTATTTGTTTATATACATCTTCGTTGTAACTAATGAATCACTTTCTTTCACACGCCTTTTTAATATATTTGTATAGATATGCATAGACAAAGAGAAAGAGAAAAACTATTTGCTTATATATATCTTCATTGTAGCTAGTGGATCTAGTATCAAGACACATGATAATGAAAAATGGAAAGGATGGTAAGTCATTTCATCTTCTACCCATTAAGTTATGAGAGGCTTCCCCTCAAAAAAAAAAAAAAAAAAAAAGTTATGAGAGGCTTTATTAGTTATACTAGGTTTCATGCGAGAGCCAATGTAGTTTATATTAACAAATTTTTTTAAAAAGTATCAAGGCACATATTGGTATTATTTGGCAATTAGTGGATAGTTGTTAGTTATATTAGTTGTTTTGACTAGCTATTTGTATCAACTGTTTGTATAAAGGTGTTTGGAAAGTAGTTGATATCTGACTGCTACATAATTGTGTAAAACGACCAACAAAGAGATATGCATAATATGTTGTTGTATCTTTTATTATTTATTAATGTACTTCTCAACAACTTTAGAACATAAATTTAATTAATCTACTTATTCCTAAACCTCTAATGTCAAAAATCTCCTCACCCCATTTTTTTTTAAAATAGCTTTTTGGGCTTAATAATCTACTTGAAACCTCTCTTTATCAAATAATCAAATTTAGAGAATTGACTAGCCAAATCCTCTAATATAAATTCAAACCTCTAATTTCGCCTCAAACCTCTCTTTACCAAACAAGGCTATTGTATTTGATAGTAGATGTTTTGCACAACAAATGCATTTTATACAATATGTTTAGTTGGCTAGAATCTCAAAAAAGAAACTTTGTAAATGAATGGCTCTGTTTGGCAACTAGCGAATGGTTGTTAGTTGTTAGCTGATTGTATTAGTTGATACCTAATAGCTTATTGTATGAGCTGATAACTGATTGTATTAGCTGATAGCTGATTGTATTAGCTGAATTGACTAGCGGTTTGTATTAGATTTTTGTATAAAGGTGTTTGGTAAGTAGCTGATAGTTGATTGTTACATAATTGTGTAAAATGACCAACAAAGACATGTACATAATATGTTGTTATACCTTTTATTATTTTATTAATGTAATTTTCAATAACTTTAGGACATAAATGTAATTGATCCACTTATTCCCAAACCTCTAATGTCATAAATCTCATCATTCTAGCTTTTTAAAAAAGAACTTTTTGGGATCGATAAAGCTAATTGGGACCTCTATTTACCGAATACTCAAATCAGAGGATTGACTAGTCGAATCCTATAATATAAGTTCAAATCTCTAATTTTTCCCTAAACTTCTCTTTAACAAACAAGGCTAGCATTTTTTTTGGTGATATGAGGTGACTAAACATATTTGTATTTCTTACATCCGTTGTATATAACTATTTGTGATCTATCTTCTCTTTCTCTCTCCTATGTATCGTCGTTCATGGAGTTTTAGTTCTTCAAAGTTTTAGTTCGATTATTTGCGGATTCCACACTATTTTTTTCAGAAATTGTGTTGGTTACTATGATACAACAGAGAGTCACTATGATATATAGCAGAGGACTGTGTTGGTTACTATGATACAACAGAGGGTCACTATGATATATAACAGAGGGTTGTGTTGGTTACTATGATACAGCAGAGGGTCACTATGGTATATAGCAGAGGGTTGTGTTGGTTACTATGATACAGCAGAGGGTCACTATGATATATAGCAGAGGGTTGTGTTGGTTACTATGATACAGCAGAGGGTCACTATGATATAGCAGAGGGTCACCATGATATGAAAATAGTAAATATTTTTTTTTTCTTGACTAATTTCTTTAAACGTGTGATAGATGGGTTATTATGATATAATACATGGTCACTATGATATTTTCTCATAGTTTTGCAGGCTTAGTTGCTCAATGTCGTTTTCTTGATTCTCTTGGTAACCTACAGATGAGATTCATTCTCACATAAAAAAGTGTTCTCACATAGGGACCTATTATGTATAGGGTTGGGATCCGGTGAGAATAGGTCCCTATGTGAGAACACTTTTTTATGTGAGAATGAATCTCATCCGTAGGTTACCAAGAGAATCAAGAAAATGACATTGAACAACTAAGCCTGCAAAACTATGAGAAAATATCATAGTGACCATGTATTATATCATAATAACCAATCTATCACATGTTTAACGAAAATTAGTCAAGAAAAAAAATATTATTCATGGTGACCCTCTGCTATATCATAGTGACCCTCTGTTGTATCATAGTAACCAACACAACCCTCTGCCAGATATCATAGTGACCCTCTATTGTATCATAGTAGCCAACACAACCATTTGCTATATATCATAGTGACCCTCTGCTGTATCATAGTAACCAACACAATTTCTAGAAAAAATAGTGTTCAATCCGCAAATAATCGAACTAAAACTTTGAAGAACTAAAACTCCATGAACGACAATACAGAGGAGTGAGAAAGAGAAGATAGAGAGAGAAAATAAGTAGCGTGAAAGGGTGGGGGAATAAGGAGGTAAGGGTTAAACTAAATTACGAAAATGCCATTACTCATAAGTGTATTTAGGATGGTTAAATTAGATTAGATCCAAAGGTCCAGATTTGTTCTCACATAAAAAAGTGTTCTCATATAGAAGAGGTGTTCTCACAAGAGCACTCCTCTATATATATATATATATATATGAGAAATGAGAATGAATCTCAACCACACGATTGGTTTAGAGTTACAACACTTATTCATTAGAGTTATATCCATCTAAAAAAAAATTTGAAATTCAAAAAAAAAATGTTTTTATTGATTTTTTTTTTCAAATATTTTGTTTTTGGAGTTACATGTCTTCATTAGAGTTACATCACTTATTCATAAGAGTTATATCGTGTAAAATTCATTCTCATTTCTCATATAAGTATTCACTCTCACATGAACTCACTTCTATATATTCTTTTCTACAAATTTACCCTAATTTTCAATTTGGTTTGTCCATGAAATAATATTTTATCTATTTTCTTTCTAAGATAATATTTTGGAAGGGATCCTTCTAAGTTTTAAGGTAATATACTCCCAACAAATTATCTCTACTCTTCTGAAATTTTTCCTTGAATAATGCAAAAGTGGGTTTTAATTCCCAAAATATGCCCAAAAAAAAAAAATTCCCTGCGTACTGTCCACGTAGGACGACACGCGAGAAACTGATTTTTTTTTTTGTTTTTGCCCACATAAACTGCTACTCACAGTAGCGGTTTATAAATACAAACCGTTACTCTGAGTAGCGGTTTACTTGGGCAAAATATTGCAAGCACAAATCAAACTTTGCTACTTGAGTAATGAACTGCTACTCGAAGTAGCGGTTCACACAACACACACACACAAAAAGAAAATTTATTTATTTATATATATATTTTTTTGTAAACCGCTACTTCGAGTAGCGGTTTTGCTTAATTTAAAACAAAAAAAGTTTCTCGCGTGCTGTCCTACGTGGACGGTATGCAGGGAATTATTTTTTTTGGGGCATATTTTGGGAATTAAAACCTACTTTTGCATTATGTAAGGAAAAAATTCCTACTCTTCTCATACCCCATTAAAGGATAAAATTACTTACTTACCCATTATAATCCTTAGTAAATGAAAAAAGAAAATCAGTCAAAGTTTCTTTGAGCAGGGGAGAGTAAAAATATATCATAATTGGTGTAACTTTTGTTTACCCATCCTAGGAATAACTATTCCAATTATGGTAAAAATGATCATTTCTTGTTTAACACAAATTATTTAGAAAGACTGCCTAACTTTAACATTAAAGTTAGACCAGTCAGGCCCAATTCTAATAGAGAAGCCCAACCTTTTTCAACACAACTACGAATCCCAATTCCCAACGCAGCGTCATTACTTTTTTCTCCCTCATGAGTCTTTGTGCTCACCTCACCTCTTTCTCTCTGCTCATCTCACGTCTTTCTCACTCCTTTCTCAGTTTCTCCTCCTATTTTATCTAACTCATTCTCAGTTTCTCTCTGCTCGAAAATTTGAAAGGATTGTTGGTATTTGTTCAATTAGGGTTTCTGGATACTGAATTAGAAGGATGATGAAGGTGTGTTCGATCGACATTCAGACGAAATTCGAGGTTTGGTTTTTGTTAATTTCGATCTTGTTTCTTCCATTTCATTTTTAGATCTGTTTGTTTTTTAAATGTGATTTTCATCTTTTTTGCAGATAATTTCTCTCTCCTCTTTTTCTTTTTCTCTTTTTTGTTTGTGAGTTTGATCCTGCATTTCGTCGAATAAGTTGAATATGAGATTATGATTTAGTTGATTATACAGACTCTTGTGGAGTGGTTTTAAATGCTTGAATTAAATTTCGAGTTTCAGTTACTTCCTAATGACGCAGTTTTAGTAACATTTGTTTGTTAATTTCAGTTTTTCTTTTAAATGAACATTTGCGAGTTGAATTCTTTCATTCGTGGTGATTTTATGAAATTGTGATCATTTAAGTAGTTGAAATCTGTGTGATTTTGATCCTGCATTTTATCCATAACGTTGTATTTGTAATTAGGGGTGTAAGTTCGGTTTTTGGTTTGGTTTTAGGTCAAAACCAAACCAAACTGAATTAAATTCGGTTTTGAAATTTCCAAACCAAATCCAAACCGAAATTCGACTCAATCCAAACAAAACCAAACCAAAATATGAAACCAAAAACCAAACCAAACCGGATTTTTTTATCTTTCAAAATCCAAACCAAAGCAAACCAATTTTTTTATTATTCCAAAATCCAAACCAAACCGAAATGAAATTAAATCAAACCAAGATAAAAACCAAACCGAATTTAAACCAAACTTTCTGATAATTTGTATTTTAAGTGACAATATTTTTGTATTTTCGTAATTAATATTAAAAAAAAGAAACACAAAAAAATAATAGACAATAATTCGGTTTTTTCGGTTTTCCAAAATCAAAACCAATCCGAACCGAAAAACCGAAAAAATGATTTTTTTGAATCCAAACCAAACCGAATTTCAAAAAAAATCAAACCAAATTACTAATTCGATTTGGTTTGGTTTGGTTTTCGGTTTTTAACCAAATAACTTACACCCCTATTTGTAATGATGATTTGGTTAATTTTTGATAATCTTTTGGAGTGGTTTTGTTGATTCTTAACCTCCGGACGCTTGAATTAAATATCTTGGATTAAATTTCGTGGAGTGGTTTTGTGGAGTGGTGATTATATTGCTGATTTCGAATCATCATCAACTTGCTTGTAATTTTCCATCTCTGATTTTTAGTTGTTTGTTGATGAGAGATATGAGAAGGTGAAACTTGATTACTTGCAATCAATAGTTCTAAGGTAATTTCGAATTATGTTTTTGTTAAATCCTCTGTTTTTCGTCTATGATTTTCGAATTTTTCATCTGATTTTAAGTTGCTCTGTTCCATTGTACTGCATTGCATTGTTTTTTTACAGAATCTATTTTTTGTTTTTTTTGTAGTTACCACCACGACAGTATCACCAACGTAACGACACTCCTTCACCAGGGCGTGATGATTTGTCACCACCTAGACAACGTCAAAAGTTTTATGATTCTCCATAAGCTGAGCATGAAACGGAGTTAAAGAATGCTAGATTGTTGTAGCTTCTTGAATTATTATAGTGGTCACATAATGATTTATGTTGGTGACACAATGGTTATTGTTGGTCACTTATTATTTTTTAAACATTTAAAGAACCCACACATGTAATTGGAGTGACATTTTGTTAGTGATTATGGTAATAAATACAGTTGGTTCTTTCCATTTCACATTTGAAGTTTCTCAGTTATTATTATATATTTTGTCATTTGATTTCTTAAATATTCAGTAAATAGATTAAAGTGGGCACCAATTAGCTTAAATTAGGTACCAAATGAATTTAAATAGTCACTTATTGAAATATATTAGTGTTCAGCTTTGTATTTTTTTTAAAATTAAAGTAATCATCAAATGAATAAATGACTAATTTGAACAAGCATCAAATGAATTTAAGTAGTCTTTAATTTCAAGAAATATAAAGTCATCATGAAATAGTGACTAATTGGCATATCATGGTCTCTAATTGACACATAACAGTCACTTAAGAACACAAAACTTACTGATCAACATAACTTGTAATTAGAACCTAAAGTTGAGTACCACTCAGCATAATTCTGCAAAATAACAAACCAGTGGTAATTGTTTTGTTTATATTCTACTAATTACATAAAGTTTTACTTTTGTTCAAAACTAATTAATCATCAATGTTAGTAACCAAATCAGTTTTTGTTCAAACTACTTTCTTGGAGAGGATCTAGTTGTTGGCCCGGATTCCTTCACAGGAGAGTTTTGCTTTGAGGGAGATGGTTTTTGCAGCTTTTGCAGAACTATAGTGGTTGTGTTGGGTATGTCTTGGTATCTTTTCGATCTCTTGCAAAACGCTTGATTAGCTTCATCTACTTGCTTGGTGGGAATTTGAGGTTGTTGTTTTTGTGCCTGTGGAATCAGATTATATAGCAAATTCATTTACAGCGAAAACCAAATGATTTAAAATGCTTACAAAAAAATAAAGTGGTTACCAAAGAATTTAGACTGGTCACATAAGGAAGTAAACTAGTTACTTGATGAAACAAACTGCCAGAAAATTAAGCATCTTTCAAATAACAAGAACTCAAATGACAATTCATTAAGAGAGCAGTATGTTGCAATGAGAACTTATTTAGCCTTGTAGAAGAATTAGGAAAGCAATAAGTAATTGAATTTGAAACTTCTCACTAAACGAATGAACTGAGTTAAAGTGGTCACAAATAAATCTAAACAGGTTACGAAATGAGTTAAAGTGGATACTTAATGCCTGTAATTACTACTTCTTCCATGTTCTATCCCAAAACCAAACCTCGAATTTTGTCTGAATGTCGATCAAAATGTGTAAGAAATAACATTTCTCAACTTTTTTTAATAAAAATTTACATTAGTTTTACTAAATTAACAAGATTCTACCACAGAAATCAAAAAATTGAATAAAATGTGAATGGAAAAGTTACAAACTTCAAAATGTAAGTCAATTCAATTCACTTTCACAATCGAATATGCAATTTCCCCTACTACACCAAACACATACAGTCAATTGAAGTTCCAAAATCTGAAATAATTTTCCAGAAACTACAAACAACAATCAAATTTAGCAGCAACATACAAATTAGCAATTGAAATGAGAAGGCATACAGAAGCGCGGACGACGAAGCTGCGTCTGGAGGATTGAGGGCGACGAGAGGAGAGAAAAAAAGGAGATTGGAAAGATTTGCGGGGGAATTTTGATGCTATGTCGGAGATAATCTCAGTGAAATTCGATATCCTTGTAATCGAAGATAATCTCATTGAAATTAGGCCTCCTTGTAATTGGAGAAGAAATCGGAGAAGGTGAAGATGGAGCTGCTATGGAGGATTTCCACCATTGAAGAGAATGAAGACTCAAGAGTGAAGAGAGGAGAGAGAAGCGCGGAGGATAGAGAACGCTGTCGTGTTTTATTTAAAATTTGCAATATGGGCTGGTTAGCTCATTTTGTTTGGACTTGGGCCTGCCTAATTATAATGTTATAATTAGGCGGTCTCTTGCAAGACGAGCTGCTTGTTTAAAAGATATCGGCAAAACACTAAGCCCCCATGAGTCGACAATGTGAAGTATCACTTATTTAACCAGATCATACTTGAGTCTATTTTCTCAGCCTAATCATGAAACACACCCTCAAATTCAATTATACCATTCTCATCTAATATACGAATAATTTTTAGAAGAAAAACAAAAAGAAACCATTATCAAATAAATAATATATGTAAATGTCATCTATTTTAGTTGGTATATCCTTGGACACCTAAAAATTTGACAGAGAGTAGAGAAATCAGAAAATCCGTAAACCTTACAATTATACCCAATTCTATTTGAGTGAATAGCACCATTGAGTCATTTACTATAAAAGCACTCGAGTTGGTCATCCATAGGGGTATGCACCGATCTAGGACGGGACCGGCGGACCAAAATTTTCTTGGACCGGGACCGGAATTTTTCCGGTCCGGGACCTTTTGGACCGGAATTTTTTTTCAAAAAAAAGAAAACTTTTTCATTTTATTTGAATATATTTATAAATGTCCCGGACCGGAATTTTTTTTCAAAAAAAAGAAAACATTTTCATTTTATTTGAATATATTTATAAATTATATACATTAAAAATTAATAATTTTAATAACAATAATCCTAAAAGAATAAATAGTAGGTTTTTAAGTATAAATTTCTATCTTTTAATTTTTTTTAACATATAAACTTTTTTTTTCCTAGAATAATAGAAATTCCGGTCCAACCGGTCCAGACTGGAATTTTTCTGGTTTGGACCGCACTGGACCGGTGGACCGGAATCCTGATATTCGGCGGAGCAGAATCTCCAGTCCGGTTCAAATTCTGGTCCGATCCGGTTTGTGCACACCCCTAATCATCCATGTTGTGTTATCAGTTGGCCATGAAAAGAATCTGCAGAAAAAGTAAAACAAAGAGTAAATTAACGATATAAAAGGAGAGATTCACGTTGAGGTTGATAAAATATACTCCCTCCGTTTCTTTTTAATCTATCCACTCTCCTTTTTTACTTTTTCTATTTTTGGTAACATATCACATCTACTTTCTCATTTTTTTCCACCCATGTCATTCACACTATTTTGTTTCTCTCTCCACCTTTTTATTTTCTCTCTCATACTTTTGTAATTCCTCTTTAGTTATCTCCAAAGTAAAATGAGTAAATTAAAATGAAACGGAGGAGTATAAAAAAAAAATAAATAGGAGTCTGATTGTCAGAGAAACAACCCCATCTATAATGAGTTTAAGATTTATTAGCTGAAGATATATAGATCATTTGTTAAAAAAAAAAAAGCTTTATGGTGAACATTTAACCATGCATCTTTTCTCACTAATTAGCTCTAGATATTTGCTTAAAGAGGACCATTTTTGACTAAAAGCACTCAAGTTTGGTCATCCATATCTTTTCTCGTCTGAAATTATTAATGAAAAATACTGTTCAAAAATACCCTTATGGAATTAAAAAGAAACCGAACAAAATCATTAGAATTTAGAACTTAGAAGTACATCCAAGTTCACATGTTTCTCCACAAAAATCCAAATCTAAGACTTCTGAACCAAAGTGAGGAAAAATATTACAATCTTACCATTCAAATTTTCATCATAAAAAAAGGAGCAAAAAGGAAGATGCAATCAGGTAAGATTAATTGACCA
Source organism: Beta vulgaris subsp. vulgaris (assembly GCF_026745355.1). Taxonomy (NCBI): domain Eukaryota; kingdom Viridiplantae; phylum Streptophyta; class Magnoliopsida; order Caryophyllales; family Amaranthaceae; genus Beta; species Beta vulgaris. Next base: position 13,000,615 of record NC_079209.1, read on the forward strand.
AAAAATGAATTTTGTTTATTCATATCTTTTGTTCATTATAGTTTTCAGTTCAAAACTTTGTTCTGCCATAGACAGAATTACAGCAACTCAGTTTCTGAGAGACCCAGAAACAATAGTTTCCAAAAATAGCATTTACAAATTAGGATTTTTCAGCCCTCCTAACTCAACAAATCGTTACGTTGGAATCTGGTACAATCAACCCTCTATAAAACAAGTAGTTTGGGTAGCTAACAGGTACAATCCTCTAACTGATTCTACTGGTGTGCTAAGAATATCAGTTGATGGAAATCTTCAAGTATCAAATGCCCAAAATCATACTCTTTGGTCGTCAAATGTCACTCATTCTATAAATACTCGTGTCATAGTGGCTCAACTTCAAGATTCCGGGAACCTTATTGTACAAGGATTACCACTCAATAGGAGTAGTGGGAACGAGACGACTGTATGGCAGAGTTTTCAGCATCCTACAGACTCAGTTTTACCAAATATGAGGTTTAGTTTTAACAAAAATTCTGAATTAAGGAGAGGTTTGCAAGCTTGGAGAAGTCCTTCAGACCCATCAGTTGGAAGGTTCTCAGTGGGTATTAATTCTTTTGGGATTTTTCAGATATTTATCTGGGATGGAGATCGCCCGTATTGGCGAAGTGGACCTTGGAATGGGAACATTTTTGTGGGAACAAGATATCACGATACTGGTATTGGTAACATCATCGTTAATACAGGGGCATTCGCACAGGAGGAAGGACAAGATATTGTTTCCCTGGCATTTACTGGTGCGAATGAGACATTGTTGCCCCGTTATGTCATAAGTTATGCTGGAACATTAGCTGAAACATTTTGGGATGACAGCAAGAAGAATTGGGAGACTGCATGGCACGCACCAGAAAATGAATGTGATACTTATGGCAAGTGTGGAGAATTTGGAAACTGTAATCCGAAAAATAAACGAATTTGCAGCTGTTTGAAAGGGTTTGTGCCAAAGAATGAGGAGGAATGGAAGAGAGGGAATTGGTCAAGTGGGTGTCAAAGAAGAAAGAATTTGCAATGTGGAGTACAAGGAGGAAAGGAAGATGGGTTTATGAGGTTAAAGATGACAAAAGTGCCAGATAATGCTGAATGGGTGGTTGGTCTGAATCCAAGTCAGTGTAGAATTACCTGCCTGAATAATTGCTCTTGTGTGGCTTATACACATGATACAGGAATCGGGTGTTTGAGATGGAGCGGGAGCTTGATTGACATTGAGAATCTTTCTCCTGGAGGGATGGAACTCTTCATTCGACTCGAACAATCAGAGCTAGGTAAGTTTTCTTTGCAAGTCTTCATATTTAATTGGTCTATCTGAACCTTCCAAAACCTTACTAATAAGGCAAAATCACAACTCTTAATTGCTAGTTTTTAAGTGAGCACATAAGCATGCTCTTCCAAATGAGCAAATGTGCTGAATTTAGCTTCACCTTTACCTAACTCTACCAGTTATGATTTCTATATGGAAACCTTCTGAAACCTTGCCAGCAAAAGAACCTGACAGTTTGTCATACACCCGGGTCACCGGGTGTATAATAGAGGTTTTGGGGACAGAGGGGTTACCTTACCGGGTGTTGTTGTTCATGTGATTTGCTTCTCAGTTCCCTACCCAGTACGCATGTATGTTTATCCACAATATATTACTATGTTTTGCAGGTAATAGTAAGAGAAGCAAAGTAATTGTTGCTGTAAGTGTGCTTCTAGCAGCTACAGTAGTTGTCATAACCATAATCTTATACTTCCTTTGGAAATGGAGAGCTCAACCAAAGGGTAAAATCCAATCAGATAGATATATCAAATCCCGAACAGGAAAGAAAGTTGCAAAGAAAGAAAAATCAATCTCATATGGATTCAAAGACAAAAGCGAAGTTGTAATTCATGACTTGCAAGTATTGAAACTTAAAGATCTGATACTAGCAACAGATGACTTCAGTAACAACAATATGCTTGGGAGGGGTGGATTTGGTGAAGTATACAAGGTATTATGAATTCGTTCAAAATGTATTCCGATTACTTTAATATAATGCAGCAGAACTTTAAGGAGGAAATTTGATGTTTGTTTGCAGGGAAGACTAGAAAATGGACAAGAAATAGCAGTGAAAAGGCTTTCAAGGGCATCAGGACAAGGTGCAGAAGAGTTCATGAACGAAGTTGAACTGATTTCAAAACTTCAACACCGGAATCTAGTGAAACTTTTAGGATGTTGTATAGAGGGGGAAGAGAAGATGTTGATATATGAGTACTTGCCCAATAAAAGCTTGGATGCTTTTCTATTTGGTTGGTATTCAATTGTTCCGATCTTAATGTAAAACTGGTCTGTAACAGACAGATATGATTGTTTTTCTATCAGAACTTTTATGAACATAATTTGATGTATTGTGTGGTCTGTTTGGTTACACTTGAGCAGATCCACAACAGCAGGAGCTTTCTCAGTGGGAAAAACGTTTGAACATCATCCAAGGGGTATGTCGAGGTCTACTTTACCTTCACAGAGATTCAAGACTGAAAATTATTCATCGAGATCTAAAAGCAAGTAACATTTTACTAGACGAAGACCTAAACCCAAAAATTTCAGACTTTGGCATGGCTCGAATCTTCGGAGGGAATCAAGATCAAGCTAGTACCCAAAGGGTAGTCGGAACATAGTAAGTATCATCAACCCAAACTTGAAGTTGTATTTGTTATCAAAAGAGTATCTTAACATCATTTTCAATCAACATGACAGTGGGTACATGTCTCCTGAGTATGCAATGGAAGGACACTTCTCCGAAAAGTCTGACATATTTAGCTTCGGAGTGTTATTACTGGAGATAGTAAGTGGAAAGAAAAACAGGAGCTTTTGGAACCAGGATGATTTCTTGAGTTTGTTAGGATATGTAAGTTATTCAAGACATGTTTGTGCCCTTGAGCAACCTTTTGATGTTTCTACATTCTTAAAACTTATATAACTGCTCATGATTGTTCCAGGCTTGGAAATTGTGGAATGAGAAAACTATCATTTCACTAATTGATCCATCAATTTCTAGTTCAGACTCCCAAGAAGAGATCGTAAGGTGCATTCATGTAGGGTTGTTGTGTGTACAAGAGTTTGCCAGAGACAGACCGAAGACTTCAGTAGTTATGTCCATGCTTGTCAAAGATATTATGGATCTTCCAAATCCAAAGTCGCCAGGGTTTACACAACATCAGACATCTGCTGATACCGGATCATGTCAAATCACAGATGAAACTTCCTCCACGAATGATGTTACTATAACAACTTTGATTGCTCGGTAGTGTATCTCTTTATAAAGAAGGGGATGAACTTTCACTTCTTTCTATCTGATTTTCTTAAATACTAAACTTTGACCAAGTGTAAGAAGAATAAATTACAAAAGATTCTTTACAAAGACTAATATAGGTAATGGTGGTACTACCTCTGAATAATTCATCCTTGATTTTATTCTTCTGAATTCAAGAAATCAAACAAAAAGGAATTGTGGACGAGGACAGTATGGACTGAAATTTGAAGAACATCTACAGTACCTGGAATACAGTAGAAATTTATCTGATTGTTCCACAAAGATAATATTATCTAGTAAATGCATGACATCTAAATCGGAAAAAAGTCCAAGAGTTAGATACAGTCATGCAGTGAGTAACATTCGAGCAGTTTGAAACAATTAGCAGCTCCTAAATCGATTGCAGGCACAACGCTTCACCTGAGAGCATATTCTATGCACTTCATCATAGCATATATGCGAGCTTACAGTACGACATACTTAAATTCTGACTCTCTAGCACAGCATGTCTGCTTTCTATCATATCTCAATGCATCATACATGTTATTTATTCCCACAAACTTCTTGTTCGATTATTCTTTAGTCTTTCTTTTTTGCAATTCAAAGTTGTTATTGAGAACCAAAAAAAAAGAAAAAAGGTTACAAGCCAAAGTACTAGAGTAACAGGCATCTTTAGTCCTTTTTATTATACCCACTTCTTGAGTTTGTTCAAAAATGTATTTAGGAGTGCAAGAGTCCAGTTCAATCAAATTCAAATTTGTCGAATTCAAACCTCTTTTTCCTACATGATGCTAGAAGAAAGAATCCCAAGCTGAACCGATAACTCCTTATAAACAACATTTTGTTCGTCATTTTACCTTTTATTTTGGACCTCAAATGCAAAGAAACTTACACCCATGTAATTCAAACACATGAAGTGTGTGACTTGGTTGGTGGCTCCAACCTTCCCACCAGCTACACCAATAAACCTTTGTTCATTTGCACTGCATTTTTTTCCTTTGATTACTCGAGATCACCCCATCATCCTCATCACCAAGAAAAAGTGAAGACACTGATACAGCTAACTCTTGTAACAATTTTATGGGTAAAAACGCTACCTCAAGTACCTCAATTTAGAGTTTCAATATAAATTAAGGGAAATTCTCAATGATAACCTTCTAATATTGAATTTTCCTTAAGATACACCATAAATTCCCATTCTCAACGGTACCTTTTTTTTATTAACTTCTCTTAATGGTGGTTCCCTCCTAGTGCTGACTCTTTACTAAAGTGGTACATCTATTTGCATAACTTTTTTTTTTTTTTTTTTTTACAAAGAACGAACAAAAGCCAAAAGAAATAGCTAAGGCCTCTCCTTGCTTGCTCTAGAAGCAAGTGAGTGGGCCTTATGAATTATATTTCTACCTACCTTAACGCATTTAAAGGAAATAAACTTGCTAGCTAAGGCCCTGTTTGTTATCGTTTTTTGTTTTCAGTTTCCAGTTTTTTTGAAAACTAAAAACCAAAAATTGGAAACCAGAAAAAGTGGTTTTCACTTTTCAGGACTTAATATCAAAACAACTTAACTCGACACAACTACACATGCACTCCACTTTGGGGAAAGTTTGGCCATGACTCATTATGTGGGTTAAGCAAAAATAGGATAGAAAGGCTCAGATGGGTTGAGAAGCGAATATTATGCAGGTATTCAAGCTTTTGCTTTTGTAGCTCCTATTACTAGCAAAAGAAACGCCCTAAATCATTCTCCTAGAGGCTCGTTCTTATGTAATCTTGGGGAGCTAAAATGCAAATCACAAGTTAGGCGATCAATGGTGAGGGTTGTGAGTGAGTCTTACGAGGTTCTTGGCCCTCCTTCGGGGTTTGTCGCACAAGGGGCAAGGCAATCCATTCATCCAACTCGCCTAATTTCAAAGAGACTCTACCAAAAGTTACGCTTCAAGAGACGCTTAAAGTCACAACAGGGCTTCCAAAATCATCAAGTCTAATATAAGGAAGGTCTTCCAATCGAGACATAAACACTTTAGCCACAAATCATGCATGCAACCAAGCTATCCTAAATGTAGAAAAAAGAAGAAAAAGAATAAAAGAGGAAAATATTTTTTTTTATATGCAAAGCAAAACAAAACTACCAAAGCAAAGCTATACAGGTGAAGAGAAGTCAGCAGGGGTGGGGGAAGTCAAAACCAATAGACAGGAGCAATCACCAACTGATACCGAAAACCAATGAGACCCCTAAATTCTAACCATCGATGACCCCAAAACTCCCAAGGATATAGACATACATGCAAGTCCCCCAAGCTTAAGCAAAACTTCGCGCTCGGAGTTGCAAAAGGAGGGAGAGGGAGGGGGGTTATGAGAAGCTCCTAATAGTTTCCACCATTACCCCCATCGGGAGGGGGGTAAGGAGGGAAATACCCGCCAGAGTACCCATAGGATGGGTAGTGGGGGTAAGGACGGAAAGAAGGCTCCTCAAACGGCCCTTCTTGAAGGTCGAAAGAAGGAGGATAGTGGGGATGGTTAGGGAAGGAGGCTCATGTCCGGAGTGGACATTGGCGAGGTGAGTGCGCCAAGCCACCCTAGACACATGGTCGAGGTCGGTGCGGATACCGGCCAGAATAGCAGTAACCGCACGGTGATTGGCCTCCTGAGAGGCCTGCATCTGGGCTATGGCCGCCATGACGGAGCCCATGTCGAAGGATTGAGAGGAGGAAGCTTCGGCCACCTCACTCTCAGGAATGCAGTGGTCGGGCCTCGGAGCTCTCGAAACGCGTGGAATGCGCTCCGTAGGGATGGGCTCAGGGCTAGCCCGTGGGATGTCATGGGAAGGGGGAACCCGCCAACGGTTTTCGCTATTAGCGGGGAGGTCCCAGATGAAGTCGGGCCCTATAAAACAGTAAGGTCGCCCCCCACAAGCCAAATGCAGTTTTCCTTCTGGTAACCGCGCAGAAATTTCATCTGCTGCAGACTGGCACCATCCAATCTGTTGGACTGACCAACAGTAGGCGCGCTAGCTTCCAAGCGAGCCAGGTCATCGTCCAACTCGAGGTAGGACGCTAGCTGGGTGACCATTCCACCACAAAGGATCTCCCCAGTCATCGTAGTGCCCCCCCGAATCTCCTGCAGTCGGTGAAGGAGGACCGCAGCAAAGTTAATTCGGGCTCTATGGTGGGCCCCGTTAGTGGCCAACCAAAGAACCAGCAACTCATCCTTCCTCAACTGTCCTACTTCCTGTTTATGAAAGATGGTGTAAACCAACATCCTATGGAAGTAACGGAGAGCAAGATGGATGATCTCCGACGCTTTGGACGAATTCGTCCGAAACGGAGTCGTGCCGTTGGTATTTAGCCCACCATTTTCTGTCATTGTATCCCTGCCAGATGGTGCCCAAAGGGGCATCACAGGGAGCTCGAGAATCCATCCCAAATGCCTCACAGAATTCGTCAAAGGAGAGTGCTCTAGCTTGATTAAACATACGAAATTGAATAGCTAGAGCACCCGTGTCCGGCTCCTTACTTATGTTCAACGTACTCAAGAATTCGAAAGTGAGTTGATCATAAGTAGGTGCATGGACGTCAAGAAAGTCCGATAACCCGACATTACCTGCCATCTCCCTTATCATTGATTCGATGTTAAGGTAGTTGCAGGTAGTGTAATCATAGAACTTTGTGGGACGAAACGTGCGCTCAGACTGTTGTGGAAAAATTTGTTTATGAGTGGCATTGGGAAGTTTCACAGCATAGAGGGAAGGGGGATTAGAGCTGGACGAGGGTCCTTGTGAAGAGGACCCGGTCTTTGCTCTCTTAGACCTAGAGGAGCCTTCACCACTACTTCTTCCCATGGTGGTAAAAAATTTTGTTTTGCAAAAAGGGGAAGGATAAGTGATGATCTGCTGCAATGACACACCCCGCAAACGGACTCTCGACACGAAGAAACACACACAAAGAAAAAATCAAACCACACAAAGAAACACGCAAAAAGAAAGAAAATCAAAAACTAATCCTGGGATCTACCAGCTAGCCAATCCACAATTAGTAGCAACCAAGTTGCTAACAATCAAGAGTATCACCACTTACAAGAGACTTTCAAGACAAACTTCACCAAATCAACCACAATTGGTGCACAAGAATCAACAACACTAGAAATTCATGCAATGTAGTTCACAAAAATTCAGAGAATCATGAAAAATACCACAAACAACATGAAATACACTTGTTCACCACCACATCAAACACAAATAAGGGCAAAGTTCATGAATAATCAAAAATTGATGGAAAACTAGCATGCAATCTAAAAGAAAACACACTAGAACTCCAAATTACTAGATTATTGATGAAAAAGCAAAGATTAGAAGAGAGTTACCAACATGGAGATGAAAATCCCCAATTTCAAAACCCTAGAAATCAAATCCTTGCAAAACCCCCAAATTTTGTGCCTTTGAATGGTGTAGAGAGGAAGATTATGAAGATTCCGGTGAGATTTGCCGTCGAAAGTCGCCGGAAAAGGGTCGTGGTGGCCGGATCTAGAGAGGAGGAAGAGAGAGAAAGTGAGTGAGTGTGAGAGAAGATTTCAAAATTATGAAGAGAAAAGGAGTGAAGGCCCGAAAAATCGCGAGTTATTTCGCCCAGCCGGGTTGGTGCGGGCGCACCTCTCCCTCGTGCGGGAGCACCAATCGAAAATTTTGTTTCAAAAAACGTTTGGTGCGGGCGCACCATCAAGAGGTGCGGGCGCACCAAACCTTCTGTTTTTTGTTAAAAAATTCGGAAGATTTGGTGCGGGCGCACCTTGCAGATGTGCGGGCGCACCTTAGTTTTATTCAAAAAAAATTTTATTAGGTGCGGGCGCACCTTGAGGAGGTGCGGGAGCACGAAACCTTCTGTTTTTTGTCAAAAAATTCGGAAGATTTGGTGCGGGCGCACCTTAGTTTTATTCGAAATTTCTTTTTCCTAGGTGCGGGCGCACCTTGAGGAGGTGCGGGAGCACGAAACCTTCTGTTTTTTTTTTTTTGCAAAAAGTTTTCGAAATATGGTGCAGACGCACCTTAGGGAGGTGCAGGAGCACCAAGCATATTTTTTCGAAATGTTTCCTAAGGTGCGGGCGCACCTCGAGGAGGTGCGGGAGCACCTTTTCTTCTGTTTTTCTCAAAAACATCCTTAAAACATGGTGCGGAAATTCACCCTTTCCCAATTACACCTTTCTCACTCCATTTTTCAGAAAAATCATATGTCTAAAATAGCTCTCACTCCAGCTGATCGATCACAAGTTTAACTAACAATCAAAAGAAAAATAAACTAAATAAAAGAAAGGAAAGAAAAGAAACGGGTTGCCTCCCGTGTAGCGCTTGTTTTAAGTCATTAGCTTGACTAAAAAGGATACATCCATCATGAGAGTCGCTCAGGTGAGCAAAGAATCAAGCAACCAATGGAGCCAACAGCATGCGAATCATGGTAGAGCTTCAATCTTTGACCGTTCACCCAGAATGGACCGTTCTCACCCATAACCTCATAAGCCCCATATGGAGTAGTCTTCAACACGGAGAAAGGACCCGACCACTTTGACTTTAACTTTCTAGGGAAGAGCTTTAGCCTTGAGTTGAACAACAAGACTTTGTCCCCAACCCGGAATTCACGTTGTTTAATCCGGTGATCGTGCCATTTCTTCGTTTGCCCTTTGTATAGTCTAGAACTCTCATACGCGTCAAAACGAAGTTCTTTTAGCTCGACTAGCCTTTCTTTTCGAGCTTCCCCCGCCAAGTGAAGATCCATGTTGAGCTCCTTAACTGCCCACCAAGCCTTGTGCTCTAGTTCAACCGGCAAATGACATGCTTGCCATACACAAGGCGATAGGAGTGGTGCCATAGGCGTCTTGAAAGCCGTACGAAGAGCCCAAAGAGCGTCATAAAGCTTCAAAGACCAATCGTTTCGTGTCCTATTGACCACTCTCTCAAGAACATTCTTAACTTCTCGGTTCAAGACTTCAACCTGGCCTTGGGTTGGGGGTGATAAGGAAGACCTACTTTGTGATTCACCCCGTATTTCTTCATAAGCTTCTAATTGCTTTTTGGCGAAGTGTGAACCGCCATCACTGATCAACACACGGGGCACCCCAAATCGAGGGAAGATGATCTTCTTCAAGAGCTTGGTACTACCTTATGGTCATTGGTGGAGAGGCAATGCTTCAACCCATTTGTCACGTAGTCGACCGCAACAAGAATGTAACATTCCCACAGGAAGGAACGAAGGCCCATAAAGTCGACTCCCCAGACATCAAACGGCTCAACCTCAAGAATGTTCTGTTGAGGCATCTTGTCGCTTTGTGATGCCACCACTCCTTGACATCTATCACAAGCCACCACAAATTCGGGCATCCTTTTGCAATGTTGGCCAGAACATACCACATTGGAGCACCTTAGCAACAGTTTTGCTTGCTCCACCGTGCCTCCACATGCCAAAGTATGGCAATGTCAAAAGAGGCATCTCATGATTAGGAACACACCCCTAAACACTCCATCAGCACACTTCTTAAAAAGGAGCGGGTCATCCCAGTAGAACCTCGAAACTTCTTTAAAGAACCGCTTCCTTTGTTGGGAAGTAAAACCATGAGGTTCAATCCCACAAGCCAAATAATTGCATAATCAGCGAACCATGGAACCTCATTGTTCAAAATGGCGAACAATGCTTCTTCTCTCAAATCTTCCTCGATAGGAATCTCCTCCAGATTTCAGAGAGGCGAGGAGAGATGGTCAGCTACCACATTCTCCGTCCCCTTCTTCTCTTTCATCTCAAAATCAAACTCCTGAAGAAGCAACACCCACCTAATGAGCCTAGGCTTGCATCCTTCTTACTCATCAAATACCGGACCGCAGAATGATCCGTATACACCACCGCCTTATTACATGTCAAGTAGGAAGAACTTATAAAGCAAAGAACCACGGCCAACATTTCCTTTCCGTAGTTGCATAGTTCCGTTGAGCATCATCCAGAGTCCTACTTGCATAGGCTATCACATGAGCCTCCCTTCCTTGCGTTGCCCAAGAACAACTCCCACTGAAAAGTCACTAGCATCGCACATTAGTTCAAAAGGCAAGCTCCAATCCGAAGCTTGCACAATGGGGGCAGAAATAAGGGCTTTTTAAGAGTTTCAAAAGCCTTAATACAAGACTCATCAAACTCAAAATCAACATCTTTTGAAGTAGATTCGTCAATGGTTTGGCTATTTGAGAGAAATCCTTGATGAAACGCGGTAAAAACCAGCATGTCCAAGGAAAGCACGAACTCCCGTCACCGAGTTCGGTGGCGGAAGCTTCTCAATAACCGAAACCTTTGCCGGATCTACTCAATACCCTTTTTCGACACTTTATGCCCAAGACAATGCCTTCCTCGACCATAAAGTGACACTTCTCCCAATTCAGATAAGGTTCGTCTCTTGACACCTTTTTAACACACATTCAAGATTAACCAGACATGTGTCAAAAGACGAACCACACACACTAAAGTCGTCCATGAAACTTCAATGGAATCTTCTAGCATGTCAGAGAAGATTGCTGTCATACACCTTGAAAAGTGGATGGGGCATTACACAAACCAAAGGGCATCCTTCGATATGCAAATGTCCCATACGGACAAGTAAAGGTGGTTTTCTCTTGGTCATCCGGATGAATGGGGATTTGAAAGAATCCGGAATAACCATCGAGAAAACAGAAGTGTGAATGACGAGCAAGCCTCTCCAACATTTGGTCAATGAAGGGAAGGGGGAAATGATCTTTCCGGGTGGATTTGTTCAGTTTTCTGTAATCAATACAGACTCTCCACCCAGTGACAGTCCTAGTTGAGATTGTTTCTCCTTTCTCATTCTCAACTATAGTCATGCCTCCTTTTTTTGGAACCACGTGAATCGGGCTCACCCACTTGCTATCTGAGATAGCATAGATGATTCCCGCGTCACGTAGTTTCAAGATCTCCTTTTTCACAACCTCTTTGAGGTTGGGATTGAGCCTTCTCTGATGCTCGATGGAGGAGGCATTACTATCGATGAGATGGATACGATGCATAGCAAGAGAAGGGCTTATCCCCTTAAGGTCATCAATCGAATACCCAATGACATCTTTATATTTTTGCAAAATTCCAATCAGTTTGATATAGAAATGTCATCAAGACTCGAATTGACAATAACAGGATAAGTACATGCATCATCAAGAAAAACATATCTAAGAGAGGAGGGAAGGGGTTTGAACTCTACCTTGGGAGGAGGCTTAGAACACTCCTCTTTATCCGTGGATGATGTAGCTAGAACCTCAAACGCCTTCTTGCGTTTCCTCTTCCATGTCCAAGCTAAGGGTGTCGGTAAGTGAGCATACAATCGTCCCCAGAATTATCCACACTCATGGGTCCTCTACCTCATCTTCACTAGGCTTACCCGGCAAATTTTCTCCATCATAGGTCTCTTCGTGTCTTAGAGAACTCAAACACCACCCGCTCATTAGCTACCTCAACCGTGATTGTGTCGTTTTTGCAGTTTATCACGGCACCCAAAGTCTTTAGAGCTTCTCTTCCCAGAATAAGAGGAGTCTCAGGATCTTCCTCCATATCCATCACCACAAAGTCGCATGGTACAAACACATGCCCAACTTGAATCGGTATATCCTCCAACTCACCACAAGGGACTCTCACAGTGCGGTCCGCCAATTGAATCGTTTTGCGCGTAGGATGAAGAGGAAATTTCAGGTGCTTTGCAATAGAAAGGGGCATCAAATTGACACTGGCTCCCAGATCGGCCAGTGCACCCTTAGGCTCTAAGTCACCTATCTTCACCGGCAAGGTGAAACTCCCGGGATCTCTTTGCTTCTTGGGCATAGTTCGTTGCACAAGAGCACTCACTTGGTAAGGTAGGGAGATAAGCTCATCTTCAAGTTTTCGCTTATTGGAGAGGATCTCTTTCAAGAACTTAGCATAAGCTGGCATTTGAGACATAGCCTCAAGGAATGGATGTTGATTTGCAGGCTCTTCATCACATTAGAAATTTAGTGAACTTGTCACTCAACTTTCTCTCTACCAACCTATGAGGATAGGGAACCGGAGGCACATAAGACTTGGTTGGTGGAGGTGAAGGCAAGGTTTTTGTCACCAACTTGAACATGTGACTCATCTTTCTCCCCAACGTCCTCTTTCTCAGTTTCCTCAGCTTCATCCTCCTTCTCAACAACCTCAACTTCTTTATCCGTCTCTAACTCCCCATTAGGCATCTTAGGACCCGCATAGCTTGTTCCCGACCTCAAATGAATGGCTTTGGCTTGATGGAGGTTGGGGTTAGGATGGGTTGGCCGGAAGTTGATTTGTGGGGGTGAGGGATTCTTCTCAGCTACTTGGGCAATTTGGGTTTCAAGCATTTTGTTGTGGGCTTGTAGCTCTTGAAACCTTTGCTCATGGTTTTGGAGAATTTGGTTCATGGATTGGAGTTGTTGGAGAATTTGGAGAGAGGTTGGATCGGAAGATGGTGTAGGTTCGGGATTTTGTTTGGGAATGGAAGATTGGAGGGAGGTTTTGGGTTGTTGGTCCTTTGATGTGGAGCTTGGTAGTGTTGGACCCTTGTGAGGAGGAACCACCTTGGTTATAGTTTTGGTTTTGGTTATACCCTTGCGCAAACCCTTGGTTGTGAGCTTGGTTGTACCCTTGTTGAGGTTGATTCCATCCTTGTTGAGGTTGGTTGAATCCTTGGGTGTAGTTTTGTTGAGGTTGTCTCCAACCTCCTTGTTGATTGTTCCTATACCCTTGTTTCCTTGATACCATCTCCTCTTGAATTATTGCCGCCACATGCTCCGAATGGGTACCTCCACAATAAGAAGTATCATGGTTAGTACCACCACAAATATCACAAGAAAAAGAGTTTACCTGTGAAGGAGTAGACGATGCAAGATTGATCTTGGAGAGCTTCTTGTCGAGTTGGTCCATCTTGCTTGAATTTGATCCATGGGGTCAATTTCAAACTTTCCGCTCTTCTTAGGTTGAGCACCTCTTCGTCTTCCACCCCATGAGTAGTTCTTGATCACTTCCTCAATTGTGGACTCAAGTTGTTCTTGCGGGATCTTAGATAGTTGACCTCCCGCTCCAGCATCAAGTTGGCCCGTGAAATCGGATCAAGACCATCATAGAAAATCGCATGAGTAGATTCTTGTTGAACTCATGGTGTGGGCATGAACGGATCATCTCCTTGAACCGCTCCCAAGCTTCGGCAAGTGTCTCATCGTTCTCTTGCTCAAATGAGGAGATCTTCCTCCTTATGTCCGCAGTCTTCCACTCCGGGAAGTATTTCTTCAAGAAGCCATTGTGACTTCTTCCCATGTAGTGAGGGAATTAGCAGGCAAGCTCTTGAGCCATGACTTTGCTTTTCCGGTAAGAGAGGACCGGAACAAGTGCATCTTGATGTAGTCAGGAGAGACATCATTAGTTGTTATCATGGCACAGATCTCAAGAAACCTGTCGAGATGGTCTAGAGGATCTTCATCTGACCCCCACAAAACTGCTCTGCTTTCACCATCCGAGTATACTGAGGGTGAATGCTGAAATTTGTAGTGGTGGTGGGAGTCGAATTCCACCTTGAAGAACATAGGAACCCGGATTTCCGAAATCCCTAAACAGTTGTGGATTTGCTTCACCCATTTCTGATTCAACTTCACTTGATGTACTTGAGATTGGTGAAGAAGGCTCGGAACCCAAAGTCAAATTTCCAAATTCTTCCGAAGCTTTCGCAAGTACGGTCGATTTCAGATCTAGAGGCAATGTGGGTGAACCGTGAGTTCTTCTTCTCATGTAACACAACAAAGCTAAGCAGAGGATTAGCAAATAACAACCACAGTTAAAAAGAAAATAAAAGAAAAATCAACTAAGCAAACTAAACTAAAATATACTTCAATCAATAGCACAATCTCCCCGGCAACGGCGCCATTTTGATAAGAGGTTTTTAGTGTGTCGTTAAGGCACTAAGAACCGCTTTCCAAACAATATTTATAAGTCCTAACAAGCAATTACTAAGAGAATAGTAAGGGCAAGTCAAGGGTCGATCCACAGGGAAAATGGGATTGATTAAAGTCTATCAAGTCAGACTACCTAATTGAAAGGTATTTGGGGTTTGAAAGATGTTTGGTAACAATTAAGTAACTAACAACTAGAACAAAGCAAATACACGAGTTTAAATATCAAATAAAAGACACTAGAGTTAAGGTTACTAGTATGAATAAGAACGGATGATGATTGTTAATGCGATTGTGAAGCAACAAAGACGATTATGCAAGGTTTAGTTCTCCTCTAAATACTCGAGTCCTCTCTCGAATGGTCCTCAAGAGTAATCACTTAATCAATCAACTAAATCCTCTCTCGAATGGTCTTTAGTTAATTGATTAAGAGATTCAATAAGTTTGGAAAACCCCTAATGAAGGATCCCCTTAATTTCCATCCAATATCTTGGTATAGAAATTAAGTTGATTCTTGGGGATGATAAAAGAGTTCAAAATCCGATTTAAGAACATTTGAAATCAAAATACCAAAGTATAAATGTGATCAATATCTATCCTAAGGTCTCAAAACACCAAGATCAATGCATAAACTTCTCCAAACATCACAATCACACCAACATCATATTTAAAACCCTAATTCATACTTTCACCCTAACGCTAGATTATGAAACTACTCACCAATCATGGAGTTAAAGCAATTAAACAATAAATCTATGACTAATCTAAGGCTAAACATGATTAAGTAATGATTAAACTAAAATAAATCGCAATTATGGGACTAAGAGAATAAAGATCTAGAATAATCAAAAGCAAGAATAAAGATGGAAAGAATGAAATAAAAACTAAAACTTTGAATTGAATTGAATGAAAAGTACCTTGAATGTCAATCGAATCACAAACTATGATCACTAATCTCAATTATCAATGGAAACTAAAGTGTTTTCTCCCTAATACAAAACCCTAAAATATTCTGTAAAAACTAGAATGAAAGCGTCCCTCTAAAACTACTAAACAAAAAGGGGTTTAATGATCGATTTTCTATTCCGGAACGCATGGTGCGGGCGCACCATGCTCAGGTGCGGGCGCACCGGACCTCAGGTGCGGGCGCACCTGAGTCTTCTGTCTCTTTCTGAATTCCTTCGTCAAGATGTGCAGGCGCATAAGTAGTTGGTGCGGGCGCACCAGACGCAGGTGCGGGCGCACCTTGTGCTGGTTGCGGGCGTACCGAAGTCGTCTGTAATATGTCTCATAATAAGTCGATGGTGCGGGCGCACCAGAAGAATGTGCGGGCGCACCATCGTGTGCGGGGGAGCTCTAGGCGCACCTCATGCTCCCTCTCATCCTCTAGCTCGTTCCCTTGTGCCATGTCTCGCATTACTGATATGTCTATTTTATATAGAGATTTTACCTCCGTCTCTCATTCATTATTGGTCTTAACTGCGCTTTTCGGAGCCATTTTTACTACTAATGTGCTCCTTGTAGTGTGTTTGTATTTTCAGATTGATCATTGTAGGAATTTGACGTTTTAGTGCATTTCCTACTCATTTATATCACTACAAGAGATGATGTACTTTCGAGAGCACGAGCATTGAGTTGGAAGAGTTTTGAAGCAAAGCGAATAATAAAGAAGTAGAAAAATGACTCAGTCCACTCTTTTGTATTATATCTCAAGTTATACAAATCCAAATGAGTGATTTCAATTGTGTTAGATTCTACATTTCAAGAGCTTTCCAACGATGGTCATTTGCCTAATTCCGACGATAACGAAGAAGTTATGGCGTTTTAAAGATTGAATTTTGTGCAGTCTGACGACCGCCCGGCCGGGCGAAATCCGCCCCGGCTGCCCGGGCGCCTTTACTTAGCCAAATTTCATCGTTTGGAGAAGCTTTTGATGAAAGGAAAATATTTTGTTGCGGGCTCGACCGGGCGGGGCGCTATTTCCTACTCTACGGTTTATGACCTGACAACGCCCGACCGGGCGAAATCCGCCCGGCCGGTCGGCGAGACGATCTCTAAGCCGTTTTGAGCGCGTGTTGCACCACTTTTACGAGACATATAAATACTTATTTTCTTAGAGTTAAAAACTACGCCTTTTTACTAGAGAATACATTTTATAACTTTTTAGAGAGCTTTTGCTAATACTCCATTGTTGAACATTGATTACTACGCTTTGATTTCTTCAAGTAAAGACTAAGTTTTCTTAATCTCTTCTTTCCCTCATTATTATTATGTCTTTTAATTTGTTCTTATTTGTTTTGTTATTTCAATTATGTGTGAGTAGTCTATTAATCTAGGGTTGAGTTAAACCCTAGCAATGATTTAATACATGAATTCCCCCATTAATCCCATGTTTATGTGATCAATTATTCTTGTTTGATTGGATTGTTCTTATGTTCATTATCATACTAGGGATAGATGATTTTGATTTGACTCCATATATCTTATTTTCAATGGGAATTGAATCTAAATGGTTTTGTTGATTCAATCAATGGTATGAATATCTCTATGGGAATAAGTAGATAGGATTGCTAAGAATTTAATTGTAATGCTATGCTTAATGTCTCTTTCTTGCATGATTCCACGGGAGTAGGTTTGATTGCTTGTTTAGAGTAGCCATTGGTACTCGGGAGAGGTCTTTGGTAGTTATAGGGTGCATTACTCCTCTTGAATCGTTGATTATGTTTATTTGGGATGGAAAATATTCATGTATTGGTCATGCTAGTGGTGATGCTTAATTCTAGATGTTTTAATTAATTGATATACCTTGTGTGTTTCTAGTAATTGTCATAGTTTAGCATTAGTCTTAGTTCAACATCCTTTCCATCATCGTTTGTCACTTATTTAGTTAGATTGAGTCAAGATACCTAGTGTTTGATACTGTTTGTCCCTGTGGATTCGACCCTGACTTGCCCTGCTACATAGTTAGGAGGTTAGTTAGGAATTTACTTTTGTTAGGTGAGCGACACGCCTATCAATTACTCGGCCCCGAAAAGGGTCATACCTGCAATAAAACACGAGCAAACATGGCGAAAGCATATGCGCTAGAAATTCGATCAAAATAGATCGAAAATCTAGCAAAATGTCACTATGATCAAGTTAATGAAATAGAAGGCAAAAGTGAGGAGAAAGAAGGAAGAAAAGGAGAAAAAGGGAGCTAAAACAAGCCAAAAGAAAGTCATAAAGTGCGTTAGAAACACACTTATCAAGGATCTTTGAGCTTGGGTATTTTCCTTAGGGGCACTCGAGCGAGCTGGCTTCATATAAATTCATAGCGCTAAAAAGCCCGTAGCAACCCAGGGATGATTCTATCCTTTTCTTCTCTTCTTTTGGGCCTTTTTGTCTCCAAAAGGGCTTGAAATCAGCTCTTCAGCACCAACTTGAGCATTTGAGATGGGAGAGGAGGGAGGTGCTAGATTATTCATGATGTGGTAAAATTCAAGAAGGCTATCTTGCACTAGGAACTCAGAGTTGGCCGAAATAAAGGAATTTGTAGAACTTGGAAAGTTCGGTGGGGGTTGGATATGAGGCTCACAATAACTGCTGAAAGGACTTGGAGAATGGAAATTGTCAACAGCTTCTTCTTGGGCTAGGTGGAAGTTTTCATCAAACCCTCTAGGTTTGTCTTGATTGAAGATTTTTGACTAGCTCATCCCATGAGTCAATACTCAGGTTGTCCAGGCCCAACAGGGGAGTTTCTTTTTGTGCAGAGATTTCTAAGCGGGGTTCCAATGGAGACAAAGATGTAGAGGGATTGTTTAGGAAAAAAGAGGTGTTGTGATTGGGAATGAAGCACTGGGATGGAGGAAGACCTGCACTACATTGTTTCGGAGGTGTTGGACGATGAATTGAAAGGGATTTTAGAAGTTTAAGTGTGGGACTTGCTGAGAAGGACAAAGGTGGTAGAGGGGATACAAATATACAATGAGGGGTTGGTATTAGGCAGCAAAGTCAGAGAGGGCGGCATTGGTGACGATCGTGTGCAACGGCGAGCTGATTAACCAGTTAACTTGTGGGAGTAAATGGAGGAGGACGAAGGTTGTACAAGGGTTGAAGAAGATAGTGGGCCCTAACAAATTTTTCAAAGCTTGTCCAATCATTTAAAGATCATCTAAATTCAAGGACAAACAATATTTTATATATTTTTTTTTTTGAAAGAAAGAAAAGGGATTTCATTAATATTTCGCCAAACGGCACTTACAAGTCATTTCTGAAAAACATAAAATTCTAATAGAAATACATATCACCCTAGAAATGTAAACATCGCAGATTTGACTCAATTTTGCCTTAATAAAAATCTTCATCTGAAGCAATGCAATCTGTGAGTTTGCCCTGGTTCGGCATACGATCTGCAGATGCGGAAATTTTGGGATGAACGTACTCCAATAGTCTTCCATAATTTTACAGAAGTAGTTGTGAAACCCTAATTCTTCAGGTTGAATCTCGAACTTCAACCAATGAGAATAATTTCTCACACCTAAAAACAAAAGAACCATACTCACAACTCCCATAGGGGAGAAGGAGATTTCCAAAACAGAAACTAAAAACCCCATAAAAGGGTTTGAGAAAATCTCATAAAGTGATACTAATTTATTGAACAAAGCAAGAAAATGAACTAAAAACTGAAAATAAAAGGGAAAAAGGGGCTTACCATGGATGAAAACATCCATGGCAGCCCCCTAATTGATGAAGAAGGGGTAAGGGAGGATAGGGTTTTAGAGAGAGAAAAGGAGAGGGGAGGCTAGGTTTTAACTGAATCTAGGCCTCTAGGGTTGACAAACTGACAACAATATTTTATATAGTTGATACCTATACGTAATTAATATTGGGAACCTACAAAACTTTAGATTTGTTTGAATTATAATTTGTTAATTGCCGCAATATCTCTAGTGATTGTGAATTTGTGACTAGGATGATTGCGGTCAAAATTCCATGCTATTGCAAAGTTGCAATTGGACATTGGCAAAATTCTTACATATATTTTTTTGGTGCAAAAAATTCTTACATATATGACGAGACTTGATTTGCATATTGCACCACCAAACACGAAAAATAAAATCCATGACTTGACCACGATAAAAACAAAAGAATTAGCTCCCCAAAAAGACCGCTGAAATAAGATATTGGAATAAGTGTGTGAAAGCACAATGTGTTAAATTTGGTCCACTTGTCATTTTAAATGTTAAGGTTGAAAATTTTAGTAATAATTAATTACCAATGCCTCATCGGCAAGAAACAATGGCATACAATGACCTTTGCATTATTATACCAATATTAATTTTGATCATATCTTATCATATACTACTTCCATCTTAAAATATAATTATTGTTTTATTTTTCATGGTCAAATTTTAACACTTTGACCAAATATTCTCATTGATATTGATTAGCGAAAAAAATGTTGCAAAACGAGTATAAAAATGTTAAATGAGCAAAAAATTATATAAGCAAAACATAAAATGAGCAAAAGCGTTGTCAAATGAGTAAAATCTTCTTAAATCGAGTAAAAATGAGTGGTTCTCACGACGCTCTTCATAACGGTGGTTCTCATATGAATTTAAACCTATATATATATATATATATATATATATATATATATATATATATATATATATATATATATATATATATATATATATATATATATATATATATATATATATAAGCAAAACATAAAATGAGCAAAAGCGTTGTCAAATGAGTAAAATCTTCTCAAATCGAGTAAAAATGAGTGGTTCTCACGACGCTCTTCATAACGGTGGTTCTCATATGAATTTAAACCTACATATATATATATATATATATATATATATATATATATATATATATATATATATATATATATATATATATATATATATTATATATATATATATATATATATATATATATATATATATATATATATATATATATATATATACTTAGTTCTTATTTGTAGAATATGATCATGTTCTTAATGTATATCTTTAATATATTAACTTTTATCGTGCCAAAAAGAATATTATCTTTTACAAGTTTTACTAACAAGAGTATATAATACAAATTTCAATGACCAAAATTGAATATGGACAAGTTTGATAGTCAAAATTTCTGTATATAATTTTAAAAAATAAAGGTATACTCCTTCTGTTTCCTAAAGATCTTTCCTCTTTTCGTTTAAGTGCGTTTCCAAAGGATCTTCCCTCTTTTACTTTATTCCTTATTTGGAATTTGTTTTCCCCTTTTTACACTCTTATGTCCCTATCATATGGTCCACCATTACATTATTAATTCAATTTTACTCCCTTTCTCTCTCCTACTTTAACCCTTTTTTATTTGTTTATTTATCTTAACCTCTTTCTCTCTCCTACTTTACCCACCCCACACCCCCACACAAGTGGATCCTCCTTGGTATCTGTAGGAACAGTAACAAGGAAGATCTTTAGGAAAAGGAGGGAGTACATCTATAATTATGCTAGGTTAATAAAATCTTAATTCAAATATTTTGATGTGTATTTTAACAATTACTTTCAAAATTTAAGATAGTACTTAAATAACTATTGAAGTTGAAAGTTGCATGCTATGCCCTTTTCCTTTAAATATGTTCCCATTTTCATTTTACTAGTCTCAAATGCACTGATTTGATTATTAATATCTTTTACTATGTAATAGGATTAATTATGAAAAAGTAATGCTCCATCTCTTCTCTTTTTAGGATCCTAATTAGCATTTTCTTTCGGCAGAAAAAAAATCCAACAAGAAACATCAAAATTAGGGAAAAGATGAAGTATTATAAAAGTATACATTGACATGAACCAATAAATCTTGACTATAATACTCATCTTTTATCAAGGATGTCTTGGCTTAGTAGTTAGATAAAAAAAAAAAAAAAAATTGTCACTTACAGTTATGATTTCTAAATTTTGAGCACATAAATAGAGAATGGGAAGATAGGGGGAGTAAATTGCAATTAATAAGTGGAACTTGAAGTAGACTGCGAAAGTGTTGTAGTAATCACAAGTGCAAAGTCTTGTTATTATTCAATTTTATTTTTTTGGTCATCTGACATACTCTCCAATTACTTTGACTGAATTCTCTATATAATGTACGTGAAACCACACACAACTAAGTCACTACAAATCTTTCAATTTCTATGAACTTGACCAATCATCAATATTTTTTTCAAAAACAAAAAAGAAGTGAAGTTATGGAGGTAGGAAGAGTGCAATCTATAGCAAATAAAACAGCATCCAAGGACACCATCCCCTTGGATTTCATATGGCCGGAGAATGTCCAGCCTGCGATCACAACCGTTCATGGGGCCGACATTGAAATCCCTTTGATCGAGCTCGACGACGACGATGAGGAGAGGTTGATCAAACTGATTGCGAAAGCAAGCAGTGAGGTTGGTTTATTCCAAATAGTAAACCATGGAATACCAAGTGACGTTATTGAGAGATTTCAGAAAGTTGGGAAGGAATTCTTTGAGTTATCACAAGAAGAGAAAGAAAGATATGGTAAGTTTCCTGGGTCAGTAGAAGGATATGGGAGTAGCCTTCAAAAGGAAGATGACGGTAAAAAAGGGATGAAGAAGGGTTGGGTTGATCATATATTTCATAGGGTTTGGCCTCCATCTGCCATTAACCTCAGATTTTGGCCAACAATTTTGACGTCATATCGGTAAGCGTGATTTATATTCCAAATTTTGCCTATTAAGTTATTTGAGTAGAGGGGAGCTATTAAGGATCCTGGGTGGCCTAGATCCTACTAAAAATATCAGCTATTTTTTATATTTATTAACGTAATAAAGACTACTATTTATAAAAATATATTAAAAGGCGTGCGTAATACATCATGTCAATTAACAACAGTAAAATTAGTTTGCAACACGATTTGAACCCATGGCCTCTTCCTATTATACATGATATAATTACCATCTCAACCAACTTTTAATCATGCTTAAAGTGTCCACATTATTACATTTGTACATTTTAAAGGTTAAGTTTTCCTTAATATATTTTAATGGAAATGGGAAAAATACATATCAAGTTCGGAAAACAATGCCAACCCGGTGCAACACCCGGGCCAAAATACTAGTTTAAATTTAGTATCTACACTTTTATACGACAATATGCGAGTTGCTCTAGTGGTCAACTATCTACCAACCTCTTGCATGAGGTGAATTTTTGGGAGGGTTCGATCCCCTAAAAACCATTTTTAGCTTTTTTTTTTATTTAGTTTCTTCTATACTTGATGACCTTTGTTTTTCTATATTACTTTATACTTCTTGTTCTTTTCTTTTACTATTTTAACATTTTTTCTTTTCTATTTGAAATCTTCATTCTATTATTTTTGAAGATTATAACTCTAATTTTAACCTTCTTTTTGTTTATATAACAATTAATTCTCCCTTTTTTTTTTATTAGTTTGTGCACTTTTTTTTTTTTAAGAATCGTCCTACCAATTGTTTACTAATTATATTTACCTTATCATAATATTTTCTTTGGCCCACAACATTAACTTCAATACAATAAATTGAAAATAGTATGAAAATACTCATATGATGAAGGTATCTCTAATAAAGGACTTAAATAATATAAAATTTTGTTTTGTTATGGTCAAAAGTCAACTTATCCTCTGTGTATTATGATCATTGTATATGTGCTTGAATTAGTTAGGACCTCCCAATTTCGAAATCCTAGATCCGTCCCTACATTTGAGTATATCTAAATTTTGCAGGGATCCAGTATTTGGTCATACTTTTACATCTATACTAATATATTAAAAGGCGTTCCTAAACGTGAAACGGTGCCACGTGGCGCTCTCCCTAAAGCATTTTACTCCACGTAATCCGCATACGCGCTCTCCCTAAAGCATTTTACTCCACGTAATCCGCATACAATAAAAAAAACTAGAAATTGCATAGCACAAGGTTTGATCCCATGACCTCAAGGTTATATATCAAAGTCTTAACCACTAGACCAAGTGATATTTAGTGTTATTATTTTAAAGTACAATATTAATAAATGAAAATTTTCCTTATCCGGGGCATAGCCCAGGCCTAATAACTAGTTTAATTTACTAATTGTAGAAATATGGATCTATTAGTTGTACACGTTAACACCTTGTTGCATCAATTTATGGCATACCAATTAATTCAATAAACCTAACTCTTGTGAAGCATTTAGTAGTCTTGCTAGCTGTTAGGGTTTTTACAAACTAGTGGTTGGATAGATATTGGATTAATGATCAATCAACATCAGCTGTTAGTTTAGGACATCTCTTTGAAAGAAGAGTCTTTTAAACTCTTCCCTGTATCCATGCAAAAAAAAAAAAAAAAAAAAAAAAAAAAAAAAAAAAAAAGTGAAATCAGTTTTTATGGATGATGATTAATATTAATCATCATCCATAAAAACTGATTTTCATTTTTTTTTCTTTTTTTTTTTTATGTTTTATGTAATATTTTCATAAATATAGGATATTTCCTCCGTCTCATTTTATATCTCTATTATATAAGGAAAGGGGGGAGCAATGGTGTCCTCTTTTGAAACGCCTATTTTGCCCCCCTTCTCTTTCTAAATTACAAAAGAAATGTCAAAATAAAAATACCGAAAATAAATTTACATCACTTACTCAAAAATCACTTAAAAGAAGAAACTTTACAAATCACCCATACAATTGAGAAAATCACGTTATAAAAATCACGCAAATCACTCAAATAATCAGGAAACTTTATTAAAACTTAAAATTAATATACAAACTAAAGCTAATAACCTAGAATGTCAATACATACAAAAACATTTACAAAAATTTACTTACAAATCACTATTCTGAAGAACCATTCATAATTATGGTGGGTCATGATTAAATATAGAGGTGTATTTGTAGTGAAATTAGAATTTAGAAATTAGACAAGGAAAAAAATTATTTACTTTTTAATAGTGTTTCCTATATATAATGAAACTTTTACATATATTTGGACATATTTTTTTCTATTATATAATAGTGATAAATTATCAAGGTAAAAAGGTTTATATAATATCATTCAAGAATTAAAGTACAACATATCTCTATTATATAAGGGAAGGGAGGAACTATGGTGTCCCCGAATGAAGAGACTATCTTACTCCCTTCCCATTCTAAATTACAAATTCACTTACAAATCAAATGGGGCTTCAAATAAAAAAAAACAAAAATATAATTATAATAATCACTCACAAGTCAACTCAAATCATAAAATTGCATAATTTACGTTATGCAAATCACTAAAATGAGGAAACTTTACAAAAACTTAAAAATTCACTTACAAATTACAACCTATGAAAAAATTGACTTGAAATCAAAGTGTCTACTTTCTTTACAATTTACGAAGTACTGTACTCAATTCAAAAATCAACTAAAAATTATAATATTAGAAATCATAAATAAATTCAAAAAAATTCTATTTTATTCATAGAATTTAACTTTGAAAAGTAAAAAAAAAAACAAAAAGAATGGTGAGAGACTTAAGTGACAGAAACTAAACCAATCAAATTTTGCAACTAAAAACAATTATACTTCGTATGTCTAATGTTCAAATTTTGACTCTTATGCCGAAGAAAATTGAGTTTCTGTTCGAAAAAAAAATTCAAGCACGCATCGCGTGCGAAAAATTCTAGTTTCCCATATTTCATTTTGGGTGTCTGAAAATGTTGTTCCCATTTCTCTTATTTTTATTTCTGAACATCAAATTTTTACCCTCTCTCTCCACCTTTTCTCATGGTTTTTGACACCCTCATTTAATGTTCCTTAACTCTCATTGGTTGAGTATAAAAAAAATTATTTTTCATATGTCCGCCCATTTAATGTTATCATTATTTTCATTTTTTATGATAATAATTCCAAAAATAATAACAACTCCTCATGCAATTACATAATGATCATTGTTTTCTTCTTCCGTGTAGAACATGAAAGGAAAACTATAAAATGGGACGGAGAGAGTATTTTGGAATATAGAATGAGTCGAAACGCTACTTCTAATGTTCTATCCACCACAACTACTCCCTATGTTTCCTAAAGATCTTCCTTGTTACTGTTCCTATAGATACCAAGGAGGATCCATTTATGTGCGGCGTGGGGTGGGTAAAGTAGGAGAGAGAAAGGGGTTAAGATAATAAAAATATAAAAAGGGGTTAAAGTAGGAGAGAGAAAATGAGTAAATTAAAATTGAATTAATAATGTAATGATGGACCATATGATAGGGACATGAGAGGGTAAATAGGGGAAAAAATTCCAAATAAGGAATAAAGTAAAAGAGAGAATATTTTTTGGAAACGCACTTAAACGGAAAGAGGGAAGGTCTTTAGGAAACGGAGGGAGTATACCTCAAATCATTGTTCATTGCGCAAAATTATGACTTTATTGTATTTTATCCTTCTCACTTCTTCTGTGTACGTCTTCCAATGCTCGTATTTAAACTTAAATATCTTTACTTAAAACTTATGTGGACTTGGTCTATAATAAATTAATGTGGATTTAATGCTCATGTTTTTTATGAAAAAGGTATCACTATATAAAAAATATAGATACAAAAAATAAGTAGATATAGGTTCTAAAAAATTTGACTATGTGAAAAAAAGGTTATCATGTCATAGTATGAAATTAGGTTATTATGTCATAGTATGAAAATTTCATCATGATAAACTAATGTAAGAAAGAGTGACTATATTAAAGAAAAATGTCACTATAGTAGATAGTAACTATATAGTGTAACTTAAAATTCTAAAAGGTTACTATATGAAAAAAAGGTCACTATGTTCCGTAAGTGGCTTTGGTCGATAATAATATTAGTGTGGGCCAGGTTCACGGAATACCAACTCAATATCTTTTATTATATAAAAATTATAACGATTGAAAATTAATAAAGTAGAAATTGAGACGAATCAAACAACTCCATATGACTATATTTTTTCTTATTACTTGAAAAACATTGAGAAAATTCTCTCTAACTATAAGTAATTTCAAAATATAAAGTGAGAAAGATGACCAAAAGCATACCTACCAATAGAATATATTAATTGTAATGGGTCATTTGGTAAACAGTAATGGATTGGTGTATGGCCAGGGCCGTGGCAACGATTTTCGGGGCACTGTGCAATTTTTTAAAATAGGGCCCTTTCTTTTGACTCTATTTATATATACGGTGTACATACAATTCTCAGTATAGATGATGGCTAAAATTAATTTTTCTCCTAGTATATTTTTTTTGAAGGAACAAAATAATCTAGATTATAAGAAAGAAGAAACAATATAATTAATTAATATTAAAAAAAAAAGTGGAAAAAAAAGAAATAAGAATAGAAATATGCGTTAAGAGAGAAAGAATGTGAAAAGGCCAAAAAAGGGGAAAGGAAAGGATTATTAGTATTGTCGTACAGTAGTAATTATTATGGGAAACATTAGTAATTATTATGATGGGGAAACATAATAATTATTGTGGGAAGTTGTGTCTCTATGTCTAGTGTGTGCTTTTTCAAAAAAAAAAAAACTGTCAATGTAAAGAATAGAACCCCTGACTCGAGGGTTTTATTTACAAAGCACTCACCACTAAATCAAAGCAATTTTGCTTGTCATTGTTTGATGAGTCGTCATAATATACCATACCAGATTTTGGGACCCCTAATTGACGGAGGCCCTGCGCGGTCGCGCCGCCCCTCCGTCGGCCCTGTGTATGGCTATGGAAGTTACATAAAATTGTAACGTAAGTCTCATGCCTAGGAGTGCTAATGTAGAATTTTTTTGCTAAACTCGACCCATTAGATACTCCAATCGATTTAGAGCTTAAGTAAAGACAACTTGAGAGTCATGTGTTAACTGGGTTAAACATGAGTTGCTTACGAGCCGATTCACTTTAAAAATTTGTCTGTAAAGTTTTTTGGAAAAATTTTAAGTGACCAACTAGCCTATATCCTTAATTTTTATTTTATTTAGAAACAATTTAAACGCATGGTTTTATTTATCAAGTTCTTCAAGATTTTGGGTCCAGTTGGATCGGAGTTTCTCATCTCAATTCGATAAGGAGTCTAACTGACTTTGAGTCAATTTTTTTTGAAGGAGAATTTGAATCGAGTTAAATCAACCTAAACTTTCATGCATAGAATTAAGTCAATTTAAATTTTAATCGAGCTAGTTTGAGTACCTCGCAAGCAACCGCACTCTTTCTTAGCATCCCGACTCATGCTATTGGTCACCATAATGCAATTCATCTTAAAAAAAAAATCTTCACAAAAATTATCTATTATGATCACCCAATATCTCTCTAAATAAGTAATCAATGTAAATCAACTTTAACAGTAAAACAGCTAACAAGTATTGCAAGAGCATTAACCTAAAACTTCCCTTGATATTTTCTTTTATATACTACTAATAAGTAATAATTAATACGATTTCCTTACCGTTATTTTTATACCTATAACAAACGTCTATTCTAAAAGTAGGCATTGTACGAGAAATTTATCAATATACAAATATAAAAAAAAAGAAAATGATGGATTCCAAGTCAATATTAGAATGCTCTAACTCGTATATAACATTGAAATGGACATGTAAACTAGTCTTCTTAGATAGACCATTAAGGGACTCTATTAGGCTATTCGCCCATTCCCATTTACTTTTGCTCTTCAGAATTCTAGAAATCTTTGACCAAAAAAGTGACCAGGTAGTGATTATTAATAATTAATTATATTGGTCAACGAAGTGAAATGTCTACAGAAGATTGCTTTTTCGGTCTTTGGCTTGACCAAGAACCTCCCACATAATCGTCGATTACGATACTTAGGGGTGTTTGGAGGAGAGAGTTTTTGAGAGAGTTTAGAGTTTGACCAGTAAAAATTCTAATTTGGGTGTTTGGTGAGAGAAAGGATTAAAGATAGTTTTGTATCAAAAACTCTGATCAAAACTCTCTTTTGGAAAAGGTGGGTAGAGGAGCTTTTTCATGAGAGTTTTGGGGAGAGAAAAAACAAATGACTATTTTGTCTATATAATTAAAACTAAAATTTGTTTTTTTTTAAAAACATATGTCAATAAATGTCATTTTACATGCTCTAAAAAGTACAAAACTCTAGACAATCAGCTAAGTGTTACCAAACACTTATACACAATAATCATTTATATAAATCAGCAGTCAAATCCTCTAAACAAAAAATTAATCATCTAACCACAAACTCTAGACTCTAACCTCTAAACTCTAATCACCAAACATGGCCTAAGAATTAATAAAAATATTTAGAGAATTGAAAGAATTACCTCATTTTACAGGGAGGTAAATGAAGAGTATGCCAAATATTTGAGAAGAGTAGGAGACAAGCTCTTCACATATCTCTCACTAGGCCTAGGACTTGAAGGGCATGAGCTAAAGGAAGGTGCAGGAGGTGATGATATAGAGTACTTGTTGAAGATCAATTACTATCCACCCTGTCCCCGCCCTGACTTAGCCCTCGGCGTCCCGGCTCACTCCGACATGAGCGCCATTACGTTGCTGGTACCCAATGACGTACCAGGCCTTCAAATTTGCAAAGATGATCGTTGGTATAACGTCAATTATGTTCCTAACGCTATAGTTATCCACATTGGTGACCAAATTGAGGTTAGTACTCAATTTCTTGTAAATATTACATTGGATGAAATTTTCACCCTGAATTACTTAATGATTTGTAGTGTCTTTATAATGATTTTATGCTAAAAAGAAGGGAAAAAGAGGTGTTACATGACATATTTTGGTTGGCAGATCATGAGCAATGGAAAATACAAGGCAGTGATGCACAGAACAACTGTGAGCAAGGACAAAACAAGATTTTCTTGGCCAGTATTCTTGGAGCCGCCTTTGGAGCAAATTGTTGGGCCGATTTCTAAGCTCATCAATAAAGAAAATCCGGCCCGATTTACGAGTCAGAAGTATCGTGATTATAGCTCTTACAAGTATAATAAGATTTCCCAGCAAAAAATTTAAGTTATGTAGCTATGCAACTTAATCTTTGTATCTTTGTTAAAGTTTTATATTGTACTCTTACTCTTTTAGAAAGAGTGTTTACTTTCTCGTTAAAAATACAAGAACAAGTGTTATTTTTTTCCAATAAAACAAGAATAAGTGTTACTTCAGAATAACGGTTTCCTAATAGTTTGTAGAATATTATTAATTCTGTTTGAAAATATATGCTACACTACATGTGTAGACTCGCTGATGTGTCCCACTACACCAAACAAAAAGAACAAGACGACCCACTCTATATTCAATTATATCAAACGAAGGGTTTATGTTATTTTGTTGTTCTTTCATATCCAAAAACTAATAAATTAATTCCAAACTAGTTTATTTTCAAGGATCAATCATAAAAGGGTGTAAATTATTTTGTTGTTTTTTCACACCTGCAATGGCTTTTCATCTTTCAAATCTTGAACGAGTTGTTAGGCGCACTATGCTTCGTATAAGGAAAATTTTCATATATCAATATTATACTTTAAACTGATAACACTTAGTATCA
Source organism: Beta vulgaris subsp. vulgaris (assembly GCF_026745355.1). NCBI lineage: Eukaryota > Viridiplantae > Streptophyta > Magnoliopsida > Caryophyllales > Amaranthaceae > Beta > Beta vulgaris. The sequence goes on from NC_079209.1 coordinate 13,030,422, forward strand.
TTTGGTCTAGTGGTGAATACTTCAATATATAAATTTGAAGTCACGGGATCAAACACAATATTATGCCATTGCTAATTTTTTTTTATTGTACGTAGATTATATGGAGTAAAATGCTCTTCAGGAGAGCGTCACGTGGCACCGTTTTTTGTCTAGAAATGCCTGTAAATATATTAGTATAGATGATATGGTATTGATCAACTTTGAACAGTAGGATCATGATAGCTCCAATATGGGTAAGTCAGCGGCGTAGGAAAACCTTCTTTCATTTCAACCTAACAAACAACAAGATGTAAGGCAAGAAGTAAAATAACGAAAATAAAAATGTTACAAGCGACACTTACCACAATGTAATGCTCCATGCTGTAGAAATCCTAATATGATGACTTGATCATGTGTATGTTTCCCCTCACGTGCATTTATATTCAAAAAAGTAATTCGTTGATCCAAACACCAACAAGCAACCACCACATTATATCTAGTGGCAATTATCGAACACGTGTCAATTAATGTCATCCAATAATCTCTATTAGCGATTACGACATAGTATTGAATGGAGATCAATGTATCTCCAACATTATCTTGACTCCTAAAACATCATTGTAGAGGTCAATCCTAGTCTCAATCTCCATAGCTAACTCTTGTTTAATACTTGGCCATCGTTCCTCATCCTCATAAATCATCAAGAAACAGATCTATAACCATAGTTACCATCAACTCCAAAATTGGGTATGCTACTAATAAAAGTCCCTATGTATGAGGGGAGCTTATCAACAAATGGAAAAGTATTGGGAGGAACTTCGTGCGCAGTATATGTGGGTCTCAACAAAGAACGTTCAAGCCCACATCCACGAGCTCTAACAGATGCATATGTAATAGACCATCAACCACGTCTAGTCTTAGTATGTTTGTTATGTGTACTCCCAATCATGTAGTGTGTTTTCGGAGAACAACCTCGAGGTTGGGAAGTAGTGTGTGATTCATTCAATCTTGTAAATCTAGGGCGAACCACTCTAATCGAGTCGGTATTATTTTTTTTATTATGTTATGGTTGATATAGAATATCCTTGAAGTACAAGTGTAGTTCCTTATCGCGATATATATCATTCCAGATTTGAGAATGAGATTCTTCACCAGACTTGTTCTAAGTGTAGCAGTTTTAACTTTAACAATCCTCCAATATGGGTGGATTCTGTAAGTTCAATGCTGTATTTCTGTAATACTCCGTATTTTTGGAGTTATTTCTTTATAAATAAGAAAATATAGAGCATAGAATCGAAAATTATTTTAGTATTATTTATAAAATAATAATAATAATAATAATAATAATAATAATAATACAGTCTGAGTACACTTACAACTATAACATAATTCTATTATTGTTCGATTTATTGTAATTTCGGAATAAATGAAATAAACCAAGTCCTACTAGACTTAGGATTTGCCACACTATAAATAGGAAAGAATAAAAAAAATCAGAAAAGGAAGAAACCCTAATTCTCTCTTCCTCTGAGTCGTCCCTCTCTCTTCTCTCTCTATTTCTCTCTCTCAGCCGCTCTCTTTCTCTTTCAGATTCTCTCTCCTCTCTCTATTTCTCCCTCGCCGTTTTCTCTCTCTAAGCCTCATACCTTCGTCGGTGGGGGACGACGGTGTGCGTGTAGTGTGTGTGGTGCGAGGGAGTTTGAGCGTTCGACAAGGGAGTTCGAGCGTTCGACGAGGGAGTTCGAGCTTTCGACAAGGGAGTTCGAACGTTCGCAACGAGGGAGTTCGAGCGGCAAATCTCGAGGGTTGTGCGAATCTGCGTGGTATGACGACCGACGAGTCGTCACTGGTGGGGTGCGGACTGTGCGAGGCGTGCGAAGGTTGTGCGATCGTGTTGTGCGAAGACTGTGCGAGGGGGTGTACGAAGTCGAGCGTGGTTCGAGGTTCTCGTGCGAGATGCTGTGCGAGACGAGCGTGCGAAGTCGCAAGCGGGTGTGGATGTTGTGGTCGCGCGAGTAGGCGACGTGTTTTGTGCGTCGCTGTCGGAAGTCGGTCGCCGGAGTTCGGTTTCCGGCGAGATTCAGTAATATAAAAACATAATATGTATATTATGATATTATATTAGTTTAATATTGTATAATCTGTTTTTCCATTATATTAAGTTGTAAGTTAATTAATCTGTCATTTGAGTAAATTATTAATTAATTAAGTTTGTATAAGTAATTTAAGTTGTTAATCTGATTTAAATTGGAAATATGATTTAAGGTTTTGTAAGTAAGGTGTAAAGTTAAGAAAGTAGATTATTGATTATTAGTTGGAACGTTATAATGCCCTTGCTATTCAAATATGATTTTAGTAGTATTGGACATAAGGACTTAAATGGAATTGGTAAAGGTATTATGTTATTAAACTAACTAAAATCAGCTTAGCTCACTAATATTGGCTCTTAAAAGACGCTAAGTTTAATGGAGTTAGGAAATAAAAGAAAGTTAATAAACAACGAGATTAGTTATTGTTTATGCTTCAAAATACTAAGTCGATATAGTTAGTCACATATTATTTGATAATATTATCAAGGACGTAGCACTAATACTTCCTTAATCGTCTAGGTCCAAAAATCATAAGCGGAACGTTTGTTTAGGCAGCGAAAATTCTTAGTTACAAGGTACATACGCGTACCAGTTCAATTGCAAGTACTAGTATCATGTTAGGTTGTGATTTATTCAATCGGAACCTAGAATCATGATAGGGAACGATTTTGATTGTCAAGATTGTTTGGTAACATGATTGTGATTGGAAATCGATATGTAGCATTGTAATGCGTAATTCTATCGTATCATGAGCATGATTATAGGATTTATATTATTTGATCCATGGTGAAACAAGAATGTTACAAGAAGAAAAGATTTGAGTATTGTATCTAAGAAAGAATGTTAAATGATTCTATGTTATTGTGGTATGACTGGACAATACTAAGAATGGACTTTGGCAATAAAATTATATTCGGACTCCCTACAAGTGATGAACAATGGTGAAGTGTGGGATTTGTTCTACACTCCTACGTATGCCTACTATGACGACGGTAGTGTCCTTATAAATTTTGATAACTCAAGTAGGCGGAAGGTTCCATACGATCTTGGGGGTATGCATACTAAGGTGATGGATGTAAGACGGAACGAAACCGTATTTGCATTTCATCTAATAGACCAAGTTGTCTATTAAGGATTAAGTAGCCCGTATAATCATAATAAGATGACGGTGCCCGTTCGCTGGTTGCTTGTATTTCGTGTGGGGAGACTGTTAATTCCTCTAAGAGATTCCTAAAAGTGTCGCTGAAAATAGGGTAGGGTTTCTTTCCTTCTGATCTAATAGAATTTAATTTATTGAACCTAGACGTAATTTTGGGGATGGATCGGCTTGGGAGGTAGATGGCTAAGATGGATTTTGATGCACAGAAAGTGGAACTGAGAGATCTTTCACAAAAAAGGGTGTCATATAGGAGAGTACCTCGAGAACCTGGGATTAAAGTGATCAATGCCTTGCAGCTTAAGAGCTACATAGACAAAGGATGGCCATTATTTATGTGTTTGGTGAGAAGGGTTGAGGATGATCCATTGAGACCTAAGGATGTTCCTATAGTTTGAGAGTTCCAGGATGTTTTTCCTGAAGACATGTAGAGTTCATTGTCGACCTAGTACCTGTGACTGGACCTATCTCGAAAGCCCCATACTGAATAACTCCAGCAGAAATGAACGAGTTGAAAACCAGTTGGAAGAACTACTCGAAAAGGGGTATATTAAGCCTAGTATGTCACCATGGGGAGCTCCCGTCTTATTTGTAAAGAAGAAGGATAGTTTGAGGTTGTGTATAGACTATTGTGAGTTGAACAATGTCATTGTGAAAAACAAATACCCATTACTTAGGATTCATTACTTGTTTGACGAACTCCAGGGTGCAGGGATGTTCTCCAAAATAGAGTTAAGGTCAGGTTACCATCAATTGAGGATTGTTGATCACGATATACCTAAGACTGCCTTCAGGACTAGATATGGTCATTATGAGTTTACAGTCATGCCTTTTGGGTTCACTAATGCACCTGCTATTTTCATGAACCTCATGAAAAGGATTTTTTCGACCCTACCTCCATAAATTTGTCGTTGTGTTCATAGACGATATATTGATCTATTCTAGGAGTAAGGAGGAACATGAGGGTCATTTGAGTGTTATTTTACAGGCACTTAGGGACAACCAACTATATGCAAAGTTTTCGATGTGTGAATTTTGGTTGGAAAGAGTGTCATTTTGGGGTCATTTCGTCTCAAAGGAGGGTGTGTCAGTAGATTCTACAAAGATCAAAGCCGTGAGTGAATGACCCACACCAAAAAATGTCACAGATATAAGGAGTTTCTTGGGTTTAGCCGGTTACTACAGGAGGTTTGTGAAAGACATTACCAAAATAGCAAAGCCCATGACCAACTTAATGAATAAGGATGGTAGGTTTAACTGGAATAAGGACAGTGAGAAAGCCTTTCAAACGCTCAAGGAGAGGTTAACCTCAGCACCTGGCCTAACCTTGCGTAACGGGAATGAGAGATATGTTGTGTATAGTGATGCGTCCAACAATGGGTTGGGTTGTGTTCTTATGCAAAATGGGAAGGTAATAGCTTATGCGTCCCGTCAATTGAAGCCATATGAAGTTAATTACCCGACACACGATCTAGAATTGGCCGCAATCATATTTGCCTTGAAAATCTGGAGACATTACCTTTACGGGATAACCTGTCGAATCTTCACTGATCACAAAAGTCTCAAATACATCTTCCCTCAGAAAGACCTTAATATGAGGCAGCGCAGATGGTTAGAGCTCATTAAGGACTATGATTTAGACATTCAGTACCATGAGGGTAAAGCAAACGTTGTTGCTGATGCGTTAAGTCGCAAGTCTAGCAATAGCTTGAATACCTTGGTGGTTGCAGAAAATCTTTGTGCGGAATTTTCTAGACTCCAAATAGAGGTGGTTTATGAAGGGGAAGTACAAAAATTGTTGAGTGCCCTAACCATCCATCCCAACTTTTCAGACGAAATAAGGGAGAGTCAACCTGGGGATGTGAAACTTGAGCGAGTCAAAGCAAAGCTTAAAGAGGGCAAAGCATAAGGGTTTGAGATCCATGAAGATGGAAGTATACGATATAAGGGTAGGTGGTGTATACCACAAAAGTGTAAGGAGTTGAAACAGAAGATAATGAGTGAGGGTCATAACACCAATTATTCCGTCCACCCAGGGGGGGATAAGCTGTATAAGGACCTCAAGAAAATGTTCTCGTGGCCTCGGATGAAGAGGGTAGTACCTGAGTTTGTTTCCAAATGTCTAACTTGTCAGAAATCAAAAGTGAACACAAGACCCCTCAAGGAAAGATTCAACCTCTAGATATTCCAAAATGGAATTAAGTGGGATTCGATATCCATGGAGTACCCACGAGTATAGTATCAGATAGAGATTCGCGATTCCTTTCGAATTTCTAGAAAAAGGTCCAAGAAGCATTTGGTAGTGAGCTATGATGAGTACAACCTTTCACCCATCTACATACGGTCAAATAGAAAGAACTATTCAGACCTTGGAAGACATGTTGCGAGCTTGTGCCTTAGAATACCAGGGATCATTGGAAGACCATTTGGACCTCATAGAATTCTCATACAACAACAACTATCATGCTAGTATTATAATGGCCCCATTTGAAGCACTGTATGGGAGAAAGTGTCGTAGCCCCTTGTGTTGGAACAACACTAGTGAGACTGTGGTATTAGGTTCGGAGATGATTCAGGAGACAGTGGATCAGGTGCGATTCATTCAAGAAAAGATTAAGGCTGCTCGGAACAGGCAAAAATCCTATGCGGATCAGAAGCGAAGGGAAGAGAATTATGAAGTTGGGGAAAAAGTACAGCTTAAGCTGTCTCCAATGAAAAGAGTGATGCAATTTGGGGAAAAGGGGAAGCTAATCCCTAAGTTTATAGGACCATATGAGATTTCGCGAAAAGTAGGCAAGTTCGCTTATCGCGTGGAATTGCCCAACGAGTTAGAGAGGGTCCATAACGTGTTTCACGTATCCCAACTCCGATCCGGAGACACGTACCTAATGAATCACATGTCCTAGAACCTGAAAACATCGAGTTAGATGAAACCTTATCCTATGAGGAGAAACCTATCAAGATCCTAAACCACAAGGTGCGTAGTACGAGGAGTAAGGACGTCAGAATTGTCAAGGTGTTGTGGAGAAGTCAAAATACTGAGGAAGCCACCTGGGAAGCCGAATATGCGATGCGTCTGAAGTACCCTGAGCTTTTTCAAGAGGTAGGTGAGTTACAGGGATGTAACTTTTCTTCTTTTAAGGGGGGGGGGGGGAGAATGTGATAAAATTTCGTGCTTTGACCCTAAAGTATGTTAAGTATGTTAACTATATGTAATTATTGCATATCTGATGTGCAAAAGTAAAAAAACGCTTGTGAAATATTGGGACTTAGAAGTGCAAAAGATCGTCGTTAAGAATGGCTACCTCAGAGTTTCGGGACGAAACTTCCTTTAAGGGGGGAAGCCTGTAATACTTCGTATTTTTAGAGTTATTTCTTTATAAATAAGAAAATATAGAGAGTAGAATCGAAAAGTATTTTAGTACTATTTACAATAATAATAATAATAATAATAATAATAAAATAATAATACAGTCTGAGTACATTTACAACTATAACGTAATTCTATTATCGTTCGGTTTATTATAATTTTGGAATAAATGAAATAAACCTAGCCCTACTAGACATAGGATTTGCCACACTATAAATAGGAAAGAATAAAAAATCAAAAAAATTAAGAAACCCTAATTCTCTCTTCCTCTCAGTCGTCCCTCTATTTTCTCTCTCTCAGCCGCTCTCTCTCTCTCTCAGATTCTCTCTCCTCTCTCTACTTCTCCCTCGCCATTTTCTCTCTATGAGCCTCATACCTTCGTTGGTGAGGGACGACAGTCTTCGTGTAGTGTGTGTGGTGCAAGGGAGTTCGAACATTCGCGACGAGGGAGTTCGAGCGGCAAATCTCGAGGGTTGTGTGAATCTGCGTGGTACGGCGAGCGACGAGTCGTGGTTGCTTGGGTGCGGATTGTGCAAGGCGTGCGAAGGTTGTGCGAGCGTGTTGTGCGAAGACTGTGCGAGGGAGTGTGCGAAGTCGAGCGTGGTTCGAGGATCTCGTGCGAGAGGTTGTGTGAGACGTGGGGCGAGCAGGTGTGGGTGCTGTGATCGCGTGAGTAGGCGACGTGTTGTGTGTGTCGCTGCTGGAAGTCGGTCGCCGGAGTTCGGTTGCCGGCGAGATTCAGTGGTATAAAAACATAATATGTATAATACGACATTATATTAGTTTTAGTATTGTATAATCTATTTTTCTATTATATGAAGTTGTAAGTTAATTAATCTATAGCGAAAATTCTTAGTTACAAGGTACGTACGCGTACCAGTTCAATTGCAAGTAGTAGTATCATGTTAGGTTGTGATTTATTCAATCGGAACCTAGAATCATGATAGGGAACGATTTTGATTGTCAAGATTATTTGGTAACATGATTGTGATTGGAAATCGATATGTAGCATTGTAATGCGTAATTCTATCGTATCATGAGCATGATTATAGGATTTATATTATTTCATCCATGGTGTAACAAGAATGTTACAAGAAGAAGCTGTTCAGCCTTCTAGAAATGAGGGTGAAAACTCCTAATCTGGGTAAAGTATACCTTAATCTATGCCCAGGTTGGTGTCTCACTCATAATAATGCCCACCATGATAATGGCAGGATAGTTATTGGCTGGTGTCCATGTTCTTTTCATGTTAATATATTGAGCATGAGTAGTCAGTTTATTCATTGTGAGGTTAAGCCTACACAAGGTGGGAAGGGTTTCTTTTGTACTTTTGTGTATGGGTTTAATGAAATAAGTAGTAGGGGGGCTCTTTGGGATGGCATAAGGGAGATAGCAAAGAAGGTTGAAGGTGGTTGGGTGTTAATGGGTGATTTTAATGATCTGTCAAGTGTTGATGACAGAATTGGAAGCACTGTAAGAGTTGCTGAAATTAGGCCAATGATGGATTGTTTGAATGAGTGTGGTCTTACTGATGTGAAGGCTTCAGGGAAGTATTTTACCTGGACAAATAAGCAGGAGGGTACAGCAAGGGTTTTTTCAAGGATTGATAGGGTCATTGCTAACAGTATTTGGCTGGATAGCTTTGATCAGGCTGCTGTGACCTTTTTACCAGAGGGTGATTTTGATCACACTCCTGTAGTGCTTCGAGTTTATGAGGTGCCTTTGATTAAAAGACCTTTTAAATTCTGCATGTGGTGTTATTATAGCTCAATGATGGATGCAGTGAAGGAGGCTTGGAGACAACCAGTGCAAGGGTGTCATATGTATCAGGTGGTGGAGAAATTGAAAAGAGTTAAAGGGGTGTTAAGAACTTTGAAGAAGCAGGGATTTGGAGAAGCTGAGAGGGATCTCATTCAAGCTACTGAAGAGTTTACTATGATCCAAGATAAGCTTCATGAGAATCCTGGAAATATTGAATGTATTGAGCAGGAGAGAATTGTCAGGGGCAAAGTTCAGAGGGCTAAGAAGTGTGTTCAGGCCATGCTTCAACAGCAAGCTAAACTAAATTGGCTTAAGTGTGGTGATGAAAATACTAGAATCTTTTATCAGGCCATAAAAGCAAGAAGAAGGCAGAATAGAATACATGCTATTCACAATGAACAAGGTGAATCGGTGGAGACTCATGAAAAGGTCTCTACAGCTTTCTTGGAATACAACAAAAATCTTTTTACTGGCAAGGAACAACAACAAGTTGTCTTGAGTACCTTGATTGAAAGAGGTAAGTCTATTACTGAAGAGCATAAGAGAATTATTATGTGCCCTGTTACTAAGGAAGATGTGAGAAGAGTCATGTTCAGTATACCTGATGATAAGGCCCCTGGGGCTGATGGCTTTAATAGCTGTTTCTATAAGAAGTGCTGGGAGATTGTAGGGGATTAGGTTACTGAGGCTATCCTTGATTTCTTCAAGACTGGAAAATTGCTGAAGGTAATTAATATTACTACCTTAACTCTTATTCCTAAAGTACATTGTCCTAGTAATGTTACTGAGTTCAGGCCTATACCATGCTGTTCAGTGCTCTATAAGTGCATCACTAAGTTGATCAGTGAAAAACTCAATAAAGTTTTGCCAGATATTGTTTAATATATTCAGGGAGCTTTTGTTGCTGGCAGAAGTATCCTTCATAATGTGTTGTTGTGTCAAGATTTGGTTAAGTGCTATAATAGGAAAGCTACTAGAGCTTGTTTGCATGATGAAGTTTGATCTCAAGAAGGCCTATGATACATTGAACTGGCAATTTCTGCAGCAAATGATGGAAGGTGTGGGCTTTCCTGCTGAGTTTGTTCAACTCATTATGACCTGTGTGACTACTCCTAGGTTTTCAATCATGGTTAATGGGGCTCTCTCATACTTGTTTGGTGCCAAGAGGGGTCTAAGACAAGGAGACCCTATGTCTCCTTTACTGTTTGCCCTATGTATGGATTATCTGGCTAGAGTGATTGACTATATTGGAGAACAAGATGGTTTTAAATTCCATGCTAGCTCACCTATGCTTTGCTGATGATTTACTTCTTTTTTGTAATGGTGATTTTAGATCCATTTACACCTTGTTGCAAGGTGTTCAACTGTTTTCTAATGTCTCTGGATTGGAGGTTAATAGAAGTAAGTCTGAGGTGTATTATGCTGGGATCTGTGAGGAGGTTATTCAGAGAGTAAAGGAGGTTAGTGGTTTTCAAACTGGTAAGATGCCTTTTAAATACCTAGGAGTACCTATTGCTACTAATAAATTAAAGGCTAGTGATTGTCAATCCATAATTGAAAAAATGGTCACTAGGATTAAAGTTTGGAGTACCAGGAATATGTCGTTTGCTGCTAGATGTCAGCTTGTTAACAGTGTCTTAATGAGTCTTCACACCTATTGGGGTCAACTATTCCTCATCCCAAGAAGTGTGCTTAATGAAGTTAACAGCATTTGTAGTTGTTTCTTGTGGAGAGGCACTCACAATGATACTAGACCTGGCTCTGTAAACTGGGAGAAGCTTTGTAAGCCTAAGACAGCTGGAGGTTTAGGGTTGAGAAGCACTATTAACTGGAACATTGCTGCTGTGGGGAAGCTTGCTTGGTGTATTGCAAATAAGCAGGATAATATGTGGGTTAAGTGGGTGAATGAGATTTATATTAAAGAGCAACAGTGGAGTCACTACATGGCTCCTGCTACAGCAAGTTGGGCTTGGAAATACATTTGCCAAGCAAAGAATGAGATGAGTGAGAAGCTAGGAGAAGATCAGTGGCTGCATGATGTAAAATTCAGTATCAAGAAATACTACACAGCTCTGAATGGCTGTGACATTAGAGTTCCTTGGTGCTCTTATGTCTGGAACAGAATGTCTCAGCCTAAACATAGGTTTGTATTATGGCTTGGGTTGCAAAACAGATTGAAAACCAAGGATAGATTGAAAAAAATTGGTATATGTGCTGATGATAAGTGTGCTATTTGTGGTCTTTAGGGTGAGTCTGTGAATCATTTACTGTTTGACTTTTGTTACAGCAGCCAGTGTATTGAGAAAGTTATGAGATGGCTTGGGGTGTCTTGGAAGGCTAGGAATGTGCATCAGATGTGTAGATGGATCAGGGGCAGATACAAAGGCTCTAGTTTTCAGAAGAGGGTGGTGTTGGCTGCTCTTGCTGCAACTGTCTACACCATATGGAGAATTCGAAATACAGCTTATTGGGATGGAGTTGTGATGATGATTAGTAAGGCTGTTCAGAATGTTCAAAGCAGTGTGAAAGGAAGAGTTTTGCAGTTAATGACTGATAAGGTTAAGGATAGAGATCGACTATGGATTGAGCATGTATAAGTTGGGTTTGTCCAGCTTGTAGTTTGGATTGCATTTGCAATGTCTAGGTGTATTTGGAGTTGTGTTTAATTTACTTATCTTCTTCAAAAAAAAAAAAAATGTTACAAGAAGAAAATATTTGAGTATTGTATCTAAGAAAGCATGTTAAATGATTCTATGTTATTGTGGTATGAATGGACAATACTAAGAATAAACTTCGGCAATAAATTTATAGTCGATCAGACTCCCTACAGGTGATGAACAATGGGGGCATTGTGGGACTTGTTCTACACTCCTACGCAGGCCACCTGTGACGACGGTAGTGTCCTTATAAATTTTGATAACTCAAGTAGGCGAAAGGTTCTATACGATCTTGGGGGTATGCATACTAAGGTGATGGATGTGAGACGGAACGAAACCGTATTTGCATTATCTAATAGACCAAGTTGTCTATTGAGGATTAAGTAGCCCGTATGGTTCGAGTAAGATGACGGTGCCGTTCGTTGCCAACTAAATGAAAAGTAAAGAATGTAATGCTATTGTAATATCATGTCTAGGAATGATCCTTATTGCTTTGTTTATGCGTGTATGCACTCAATGCTTTACTATGTACTTAGTATAGCTGATTGTGTGTTATTATCTTGTTTGTTGAGCTGTGATGAACCATTGATGCTACAATGGGGACAGACTAGGTGTGCTAGTGTTGCTGCATGATGTTGAGCATACGGGGGATAATACTTAGTCTTGAAACTTTAAAGCATTTTAATTAAGCATTATAAGACTAGCATGATTTAATTAATCAGTTTATGGTTTCAATAAAAGGGGTCGTTGATGATTCCCGAGTTGTAGTTACATTTTATTTTCGTTGCATTTCAGTTTTCGTGACAATGATTTGAGTTAACATTTCTTTTCAATAAGCCTTGCGTTTCACCGCGGCGGTAACACTCCCAAAGTCGATGAGACGAAGTCGTAAACGTCTATGAATTTTGGGGGGTGTTACAATTTCTTTTTTCCATATCCATCATCTTATGAGCACATGGAAGACCATGCATATGTCTTAAATAAAACCAACAAGCGAAACCATCAGCACCAACTTCACTTACACGTTTGCATTCCTCAACAAGCAAGTGTTTAATCTTATGTGATACTCGACCTTTCAACAACATAAATAGTTGACATATTATGACATGAGGATCTCTATTATGATACCTTTGAAAAATGACTTTTATTTTACATTTTTGTGCCTCCAAAAATGAATGAATAATTGGCTATATTCTGTCCAAACAACCTGTAGAAGTCTTTAACCATGATCTCACTGCTACATGAGCTCTTTCCACCCTGTAATATAATCAACAATAATAACAAGAAAAATATAAAATTATAATACTTTAAGTACCCAAAAAGCGCATCAAATTTATTTGTTTGAAATTTTTATTTACCTGTTGGTCGTTTTTCACGATGGCATTGTAGATATAGTTATGGTCGACAATCAGCTTCACTAATTGTTGCATCACCGACATACCATACATTGGCTCAGTTTTTGGCTTTTGACAAGCATTATAAATATGTTTCACTATAGTTAAAATCTCTTCATCCACCCTATGAAAATTTTTCATGATTTGACTAAGCAGTACATGAGATTTAGTTCATTCTTCTACCAAATCAAGCTCATGTATACTTAACATGCCAATAATCGCATGACCCTTATTGAAGTTTGGAAGATGATGATTCTTTTTTCCATGAGTGATATACATGTTCTAACCACCATCAATATGCTCCTTTGCTTGAATTAATAAATAACACAACCTTTTCTTTTTTTGTACCGGTAAATTTCTCCACATTAACATGTTTTCTAGGCGTATATAGTCTATATCAACCGCTTCTCTCACAAGTGAGGTAGCTTTTGCATTTCTGATGCCTTTCCCTTCAACATGTATATTGTGATCAAAAGATGATTATCACCATATTATGCATCCTATCCAATTCATTAACCCAACTATCACCAATGCTTTCAGAGTGAGATATATTGTTGTCGTGGTGAAAAACTCACTATAATCAGGTATATTATCAATGTCCTCTTCAATGTGAATATCATCCTGACATTTATGAAAACAATTAAATAAAAATCTTTTAACCTTTATCATAAATTTAATTTCACATCATACATGAATAATACCAAAAGGAATTTCACAAACGCACAATATATAGTTTTATCTCTCTCTATTTATTGATGCTGCCAATTTCCCCTCCCTTGTTCTTGTTCAATGCTACTGCTGGAGTTGTTGTTGCCGAGGCCCCAACCTTCTTCCTCCCCTGCTTGTGTTTCTCTCTCCTCACGCTAACTACTGTTGCCATCGTGGTTGTGCCAATCCATCCTCTCACGCTGCCGCCACTCATAGCTGATAGTGGTGGCGCCACCGAGCTACTACTCTTGTTGGTACTACCCACTTTCCAATCCCTCTTTCAGTTTGATTCTATTCTAGTTTAAGTTTGGATTATGATAAGTAAAGTAATGATTGATTATGGGTTTAGTTTAGAGGAGTTATGTTATTGTTGAATCATGCCAAAGCATTGATTAAGCATAAATTTGTGTTACCTTATTATTGATCTTAAGCGTAATATATATATAGTACAGTAGTCCTTGCAATAAACAAAGCCTTATCCATGAAGGATAATGAATCCTAATCAAAGCCTAATCCATGAAGTATGATGAATCCTAATCACAAACAAATAATGTTGAGAGTCCTATATATACTATACTTCCTAACACCACCCTCAAGTTGGGCATGGCAAAGATCAAGAATACATAACTTTGAAACAAGAAATTCAAACTATTGTTTGCCAAGAGCTTTAGTGAAGATGTCATCTAATCGGGCCTTCGTGGAGACATAAGATGGAGCAATGAACCTTCAATAATAGCATCACGAACAAAGTGGCAGTCAACCTCAACGTGCTTTATTCTTTCGTGAAAGACAAGATTCTAAGCAATATGTAGAGCAGATTACCTATCACATAATAATGGAATAGCCTTGGGATGATTGACTCCTAAGCTTAACAGTAAATCTTTCAACCGTTTTAATTCACAAGTGACAGAAGCCATAGAACGATGTTGAACTTGTGCAAAAGAACGGGAAACTTTATGTTGTTTCTTGGCTTTTTAGGAAACAGGAGAATGACCTAAGAATACAATCCAACCAGTCAAAGACCGTCTAGTAATAGAGCAAGCAGCCCAATCAGAGTCACACCATATTTGGGGAGAGAGATCACTATCAGCGCGCAAAAGAATACCTTGATCATGAGTGCCTTTAAGATATCGAACAACACACAAGGCAGCCTCCCAATGCTCTTGGCAGGGGCCTGCATAAACTGAGATAGGACATGAACAAAATAAGAAAGATCAAGTCTAGTGACTGCCAAATAAATCAAGCGACCAACAAGACGACGATAAGCCGCGTCATCTATAAGAGGTGCACCTGTAGCTTGTACCAGATGATGATTATGTTCGATGTGAAAAAAACTAGGCTTGACACCTAGTAAACCAACTTCATAAAAAATGTGAAGAGTGTATTTGCGCTTACAAAGAAAAAGGTCCATGGCACTCCTGGCAACTTCGATGCCCAAGAAATATTTGAGAGAACCCAGATCTTTCATTTTGAAACGAGCGCAAGTATGTTTTGAAGGTGTGTAACACAGCAAAATCATTCCGAGAAATAATCAGATCATCAACATAGACTAAAACATTAATCTGCATATTTTTATGAGTATAATTAAATAAAGAGTAATCAAAGTAGGATTGAAGGAAGCCATACTCTTTGAGAGCCGTGATAAGTTTGGCAAACCAACAGCGGGGAGCCTTTTTGAGATCACACACAGATTTTCTTAATCTGCAGACAAGATTAGAGTTAGTTCCTGCAAATCCAAGAGGGGGTTTCATATAAGCTTCTTCTTCGAGATCGCCATGGAAAAAGGCATTATGAACATCCATCTGGTGAAGCTCCCAATTTTTGGAAGCAACAATAGCTAGAAAACTCGAACAATAGTCAATTTTGCAATAGGAGCAAATGTTTCATTATAGTCAATACCAGCTTCCTGATGATTACCAAAAACAACTAGGTGAGATTTTAAATGTTCTATCTCACCGTTAGCTAGGTACTTGATACGATATAGCCACTAACTCCCAAAAGCCTGCTTACCATGCGGTAATTGTTCCAAAGTCCAAGTGTCATTGTCCTCAACAGCTCTAATCTCATTCTGCATAGATGTTTTCGACTTTTTATCTTTCATAGCCTCCTTAAAATACTTGGGTTCTGTATGGGTTAGAACAACAACAAGAAACTTTCTATATCGCATAATAATTTGCACAATTAATATGATGAGCTATGGGATAAGAAATACCTGAAGATATTGAGGAATGAGCAGTAGAGGAGGATGGACAATCCACTTGAGCATAATTAGTAACATAGTCCTTAAGTAACACATGCAGATGTTTTTCTTGAAAACTCCGAACTATAGGTTGCTCAGAATCAGGACGTAGAGGAGTAGGGGAGGCTGAATGTGTAGTGGGGAAGGAAACGTCTACAGACGCATGCCTAATAGAAGAGCTTCGGTGATTAGGCGCGAAGGTCAAAGAAGAAGAAGGGTCCTAGCGGACCGGTGGGGGGAATTGGGCCTAGAAAGTGGAAGGCAAGGATCCGGTTTGTGAAGGAGAAGGGTTTGAGTGGGCGTGCTAGGTAAATTTTGGAGGAGTAGGAGAGTGTGTAACATTGGGCCGAAAGAAAGAATATGAAGGTGGGAAAGTTGGTGTAGGCTTAGGAGAGGAAGTTGGGGGATGATTATTGCGGGGACGAAGGTTAGTTTGTGGACGTGATGGATCATCATACTCAAGATAGGCAAAATCATTATCAATAGGGACATCGAAATTAGGGACAAGAGCATAGGGATCAATATTAACATCTTCGGGAGTAAGAAAAGGGAAAACAACCTAAAAAAACTTGACATCTCTAGACGCAAAAATTCCTTAGTGTCAAGATCAAATAATTTCCAACCCTTTTTACCAAAAGGATACCCCACAAAAACATATTTTCGACTCCTACTAGTAAATTTGTCACCCTTAGTTTTATGATTGTGAGCAAAATGAAGACATCAAAAAGTTTTTATGGTCTCATAAGCAAATAAAGAGGCATGAAGAACTTTAAAAGGAAATTGATTATTCAAGAGAGGAGAGGGTGTTCCATTTATAAGATGAGCAGCAGTTAGGACACTTTCCCCTCAAATATAGATAGGGGAAGGTGCCTTGAAAAAGTAAGACCCGACTCACATTTAAAATATGTTGATGCTTTCGTTCAACACAACCATTTTGCTGAGGAGTAGCCACACAAGAGGTTTGAAAAAGAATACCAGTGGCAATAAAATAATCATGGAGGCAACTAAATTTAGTGCCATTATCACTTTGAACAATCTTAATCGTAGAAGAAAATTGACGATCAACCATTGCAACAAAATTCAGGAACATACAAAATACTTCTATTTTATCTTCCATTAGATATATGCATACAACTCTACAAAAGCCATCAACAATGGTTAAAACGTAACGGGCACCACAAGAGGATAAATGCCTATAAGGACCCCATAAATCACAATTAATTTTCTCAAATATGCGAGAAGCTTTATTAATGCTAATAGGAAACATATTTCTAGGATGTTTAGCACGAAAACAAATTTCACAATTATGATCTAGACTTCCCTTATGACCACGTAAAGGGGGAAGCAACTTCACTACTTTCTCAGAAGGGTGACCCATTCGGCGATGCCATAACTCGAACTTTGAAACAACATCATGAACAGAAGCTGGAGGAGCCATATGACTGCTTCCATCAAAGTAGTAAAGTCTGTATTTTCTACGTCCCGTTCCAATCAGTTCCTTTAGTTGGTTCTAGCACACATAGATGAAGAAAATTGAACAATACAATGCAAATCATTAGTGAGTTGAGAAATAGAAAGTAAATTGCAACCAAACTTGGGCACCAATATAACATTAGAGAGAGTAATAGTGGGAGATAGGCACATAGAACCATTTTTTTTTATAGCAATTCGCTAAATCACTGTTAGGAAGACCAATAGGACAAGGATCATTATCAATGAATTTAGAAAACCAAGATGAGTCACCAGTGACATGATGAGTGGTACCTGTGTCAATAATCCATGAATTTGAATGAAACATACCATTAAGCCTTTCAGGAGGCAATTGTGCGATGCCAAGAAGCCCGTCAAGAGCCTTTCATTGATCAGTTGTGAAAAGACTTGATGGTGCAGATGATGTGGACATAAGCGATGATGCGGGCAAGGAAGAAGAGGCCACTGCATTGGTCTTTGGTGGGCCTCGGCCACGGGATCGTGGATGCACATCCCCCGCGATTCAACGGGTGAAATTGGGCCTGTTTTTGGGATAGCCCACAAGCTCATAACATGTTTAGATCTCACGGCCGGCCTGTTTTGTGGCAATAGGAACACAACAGCTTTGAGCGGCAAATCAAGGCATCATGAACCCTTCTAGTGGGTCACACCCACGTGGTTGGTCAGTGCGAGCCACAAAACCGAGAAAATCACTTGGTCGGGTCAGATCAGTTTTGGCAAGGCGAACCCTCTCCTCTTGAGACACGAGTTGGTTTGCTCGGTCCAAGGAGGGAAGAGGTTCGGTAGATAATATTTGTGTACAAAGGCGGGAATAATATTCATAATTTAAGCCCATTAAAAAATCATGTAATTTTTCAGTTTCACGACGGGTTTCATGAATAGAGTCAGCAGTACATTTAGAGAAACAAGTGCAGGAAAATAAGGGAACATGATGGAATAATTCCTCCCAGAAAGCATTAAGTTACCATAATAAACAAAAACAGGCATAGATTTAGGTTTTTCACAATGTGCAATTGAAACCACGACGCCCCAATTCCAATTCCTTCTAACAGGTTTGATTTTTCTTTGATTTGAACGTCACTCCCAGTATTCAAAACCACGACAACAAACCCACAAAATTCAATAAGAGAATAGTGATAAGAAAACGAGAAGAGCTATACTAAGAGAAAGGCCCTCCTCGATGGATAAAATCATTGGTGAAGGAACAACGAGCACCTTCCGACGGATAAGATAATAAATGCCAGATGGCATGCCTTCTCAGTGTAACAGTAGTTGTTGCAAGTCGCAAGCTCCAAGCTCCAAATTTGAGCTTCCATGGCGGTTTAGAGATAGATTTGGAATCGCGAAGTTTAAACTAGGGTTTTAGAAGGAATTGAGTTGGAGCAACTAAAATTTGCAGGATCCATGGTGGAGAAAGAAAGAGAAATGGGGAAAATGGGCATTGAAAGGAGGAAGGAGAGAGTATGAGAGTGAGAGAGAATGGGAAATGGCTGGAGTAAATCTAAAGTGTGTGTATGTACTGGAGTTTCTTGGACTGGGTATTGGTAAAAATTAGGGCTGTGAAAAACTGACCCAAACGAGACGTGATGGTTTTCTCTCCATGGTGAAAAGGCGATTGTTTAGGGATTAAGCTAGCCATTATCTGCCACCGATGGGTCGCCCGAAAAAACCTCAGACTTCTCCGCTGAGCAAGCCAAAAATAGCCAAACACATAACCTTAACACTAAAGATCCGAACTCGAAGAACCTGCAAACCAATGTAAAAGTAACCAACGAGATATTTGGACATACTTCTCCTGCTATTCAAGCTGCTATTGATGCTATCAATGAGGCCTTTAGGGATCATAATCCTCTTCAGCAACTGTGATAATGCCTAACCGTATGATTATAGCAGGCCCATGGTTCTAAAGACATGGACTCCTGATTTTGACTTCTAGAGTGAAGTGTTAAGAGTAATTCCCATATGGATTAGGCTTTATAATCTTCCACTTAATTATTGGGGGACTGAGTCTCTGAGTAGAATAGGGAGTCTGGTTAGGATACCTTTGTTTGCTGATGAATGTACTACATGATGGGTTTTAAAATATATACCGCAAGTGCACGATGTCTGTTTAGCAGAAATTGGCAAATACAGGTCAATCCACAAGGAGAGGAGTTCTGTAGATTTATGCTCAATTATTTAACTACTTCAAGAGAGGAAATTGATTAAAGAATCAATAACTAAACTAGAATAAACTAAAACACAAAAGGATGTAAGTTTATTAAATAGTTAAAAACCTAGGGCAATCGATCGGTCCACCATGCTTATACCAACTTAATCACTACAATATAGTTCAACAATACTTGGATTGAGGTTCGAATAATTAGAGTATTTGGTTAATCCTACGGTCGGGCATTAACAACTCTTAGACTAACATATGCCAGTGCGGTCGCTCAACATAATCAAATCTACCTATTGTAACAAGCCTCTAATAAATACGATCTCTCGATTCTAACTCCTATTAGCTAAACATAACTCATTATTGCAAAATTACATGATTTAAACAAGCATAACAAATCAATAGTAATTATTCTAATTCAATCCAAATATCGAAGAACTTTAAACCATAATCATAAAGGTATAAACATGGCTTCCCTCTCTAAGCCCTAGAAAAAGTTTACTCATTCATGATAATAATAAACTCAATAAACATAATGCAAGTAATGGTATGTTTGGATATGTGAATTACATTTCAAATTCTGGAATTGATCGATTCCATTGTTTGGATGAGTATGAATTGGAAATTCAGAATTTGTCACAAATTCAAGATTTATTGAGGAAAGCCCATTAAATGAGGAAATTGAAATGATGTGATTTTTTTGTCATTTGAAATTACTTAACTTACTTCTGAAAACATCTATCACTCTCTCCCCCTCCCCCCTTTAAAAAACCCCCACACTATCACTCTTTCTCTCTCCTCCACCTACTAATCTGAATTTATTAGTTTTTTTCCCAAACAAGAGTATTTGGATTTAGATTCAAGAATTTGAATTCTTGCATTTTAAATCAAGCAATTGAAATGAATTCATCATTCCCAAACACAACCTAAAAGAATTCATGAAATTAAACAAGTAAAGTGGAATACCGAATGATTGAGGAACAATGGAAACAAAATCAACGATCTCTATAATCTTCAAGGGTAAAAGTTCATACAAAGCTAGAGAGAGAAAAACGCAGAAAATGATGGTCTAATCGAAAATACTAAAATCCTATTTATACTTTTTACAAAATCGGCTAAAAAAGGCAAATTAACCGTCTCGATAAACCGCCTGGTCGACCGGGCGAAATCCGCTCAATCGGGCGACGGTGATGCACCTTCTACGACAAAAAGGAAAATTCGCCCGGTCGGGCGCTTAAGCACTTTTGGCCTTTTGCTCGCCCAGTTGACCGGGCGGGAAAACTGCGATTTTTTGTTAACTTGCGAAGGCCGTATCTCTCAAATCAGAAGTCCGATTGGGGAGTGTGACCTATCATAGAAAGACCTTGAAGTCTAGTTTCAAACCCAACGAGAATTTATTGATTATCAATTTTTTATCAAAAGTTATGATCAAACTAGTGGACAGGTGTCAATTTTGGCATTTCTTTCACTAACTTTTTGCTTCATTCTAACTCGAAATTATCCCAAACGGATGCATTGTGATCCTTGTGCAAGCTATCTTCATCTTCAATGATTAATAGGCTTGATCTTAGATAATCAAAATCAATTTGCATGAAAGTAACCTAAAAATCATCGAAACACACAAACGGGGAGTAGCAGAGCACAACTTATGTAATTCAAAATGCATCTAAAAGAAGTTCTGAATGCAATCAAAATGCATCTAAAAACTATATATAAATGTGACATATCACTACATAGCAACAACGTGTTACTTTTGCTCGCATGTTGGTAGAGTTTGATGTCACTAAGGAACTTCCTAGGGATGTTCATATAATCATATCAAGGATGCTTTAGGAAGAATTCTTGAGCAAAAAGTGCATTATGAATGGGCCCTGCTTACTGTCTCAAATGTGCTACTATAGGCCATGATTGTGCCAAAAAGAAGACTGTTATGGTTAATAAGGAGAAAGAAAGAGCTAAAATAACTTAGAAATGGGTGCCTAAGTCACTCAAGCTCAACCTAGTGTTGATGCAGCACCATCAGGAGTTATTCAAAATCAGATCTAGGATAGTGCACTTATTCCAAGCTCTGCTGCAGGGAATGTTGAAGGTATGAATGTAGGAGTTGTGCAGCCAGATAGGGATATAGGGGATCACACTATTGCTGCCCCTCCAGTTCTAGTGTGGAACATTGTTACTAGAGGGCAAAAAGGGAAGGATGCCATGGTAATGGAAGGGCTTGGAGTTGTTACGCATGTAGTGGATGAGGCAGGGGTATTACCTTCACAGTTTCCCGAGGTTGATGATAGTATGCACTTGCAATGTAAGAGGGTTGAACAACCCTGCTAAACTAGGTGAAATAAAGAATTTTATGGGGAAACATCAAATTTCTCTTATGGCTCTATTAGAAACTCGAGTTAAAATTCATAATAAGGATAAAATTTTGAAGAAGTTTGGTAATAGGTGGAATTGGGTGCATAACTATGAAGCTTCTGATAGGGGAGAATGTGGATTGTTTGGAATCCTGCTGCTGTAACTCTGCCAATCATCCATAAATCAACTCAACTTATCCATTGCTATATGAGAGATAAGCAGAATGGTGATTAATGCTTGCTCTATGTGGTTTATGGTTTACACATTGTGGACGATTGAAGAAATTTGTGGTTACAGCTTAGTACATTTGACAAGAATATTGCTGAACCTTGGTGCATTATGGGTAACATTAATGTTGTCCTAGCTGTTGAGGATAGGATCAATGGGGTCAATGTCTCCTCTTATAAAACAAAAGACTTTATGCACTTACTTAATGCCACTGACCTTAGTAAGTATAAGTCAAGTGGGCACTTTTTCTCTTGGTCTAACAAGGGCACTAGAGATGTTAGAATAGTAGCAAAATTGATAGATGTCTTGTTAATTCATATTGGTTAACTAAATATCCTAATTTGGTGGTGGAGTACATGAATCCTGGGCTTTTTTATCACTCTCCCTTGCTTCTTCAGTGCCATCAGAGGGCTGGGGGAAGAGGTAGGCCTTTTAAGTTCTTTAATCACATGGCTTCCCATGATCAATTTCCATCCCTAGTAATGGATCAATGGCACAATAGCATTGGTAGACAGTGTATGATGAAGAATGTCTGGCTGAAATTAATATATGTGAAGGTTAAACTCAAACTTTTGCATAAAGCTGAATTTGCGAATATGGAAGCAAGGATTGATCTAGCTAGAAGTAAGCTTCAAAGAGTTCAGAGTAATCTTCAGAGAGCCCCTGACTATCATGTCTTAACTCGGGAAGAAAGAAAATGTTCTCAGTCCCTGCATAAATTTCTGAATGTTGAGGAATCTGCTCTGTGGCAGAAATCTAGGATTTTATGGTTGAATCATGATGATTCTAATTCACAATTTTTCTTTCATGCTATGAAATAAAGATTTCTACAGAATAGCATTGACATGTTGTATAATGCTGCTGGAGACAAGCTTACTACAACTGCTGATATTCAAAATGAAGTGATAGGCTTTTATCACAAGTTACTAGGGTCAGGTGCTCCTTCTCTCCCTATGGTGGATATTACAATGCTTAGAAATCATGTTCAAGTGAAGGTTGATGATGCTGTTATGCTTGTAAGGCAAGTTACTAGATAGGAAATTGATGACGCTCTTTGGGCTATTGATGATGATAAAGCTTCGGGTATTGATGGCTCTAACAGTCATTTCTTTAAAAAGGCCTGGCAATTTATTAAAGCTGATATTTATAATGTTGTGTTGCAATTTTTTGACTCTGGTATACTGCTGCCTGACATAAATTGTACTCTTGTCACTCTTGTTCCTAAAGTGCACCATCCTTCTCTTGTGAAAGACTTTAGACCTATTGTTTGTTGTACAGTCCTTTATAAGATCATGATACTGACTACAAGGATGCAGTCCATGATTGGGAGTATTATTGACCTTGCACATGCTATTTTTATCCCTATGAGAGCTATATCTGACAACATATTGCTTGCTACTAAACTCATCAAGGGCTACACTCATAAGAACATCTCTCATAGATGCATGGTGAAGATTGATTTGAAAAAGGCCTATAACTCTATTGAATGGTCTTACCTGGAAACTGTTATGAATGACTTAGGCTTTTCCACTCAATTTGTCAAATAGGTTATGGCCTATGTCACTTATGTCACCTTTTCTATCCTCATTAATGGTGCTCCTTGTAAACGTTTTGCTGCTAAAAAAGGCTTGTGACAAGAAGACCCTATGTCTCCATTTCTTTTTGCAATAGGAATGGAATACTTGTCTCGTTCCTTATGGCATTTGAAGACTGATGGTGTGTTCCATTTTCATTCTAGGTGTAAAAAGCTCAATATCACCCACTTGATGTTTGCTGATGACTTGTTGATTTTTTCTAGAGCTGATACTAAATCCTTACAAGACTTTATTTGGGAGGGGTTAATGTGGATCAAAAACACATGCTTCAATCAGTTGTGAATATTCCTTTGGATGTTTCCCCTTTAAAGACATAGGTGCTCCTCTCACAGTTAGGAAGCTCTTTTACCATGAGTGTAAGCCCTTGATTGATAAGACTATGGCAAGAGTGAGAGCTTGGTCATTAAAGAAACTCTCCTATGTTGCTAGGCTCCAACTTGTAACCTCTATACTTCATGGATTCCAGCTTTATTGGTGTCAAATATTTGTCCTCCCCAAGAAACTTATGAAGGAGATTCAAAGCATCTGTAGGATGTATTTGTGGACTGGTCAGGGGTCTTATTCAAAGAAAGCTCAGATTTCTAAGGAGACCTTATGCTTGCCTAAAACAGGTGGAGGCTTGAATATCAAAAATCTCCCTACATGGAGTAAAGCACTTTTGGGTTGTTTCTCAAAAACACGACAAACTCTGGATACAATGGATTCATGCTTATTATATCAAACACCATGATATTGTCACTATGAACATTACTAATAGGCTTTATTGTGCAATGAAGAATATATTGGAAAGCAGACAGATTTCTCATGACTTTCAATCCCTTACAATGCTTTCCTTCCTTCTCTATGAAGAGATTGTATATTAGTATGTGTGGTGTCTTTGCTCCTGTGAGGTGGAAGAGAATCATTTGAACAACAAGGCTAGTCCTAAATCCTTATTTGTCACTTGGTTAGCTCTTCATGGCAGACTTGCTACTAAAGATAGGCTCTATGCCTGGGGGTTACTCCCGATAATATTTGCCCTATTTGTAATACTTCTAACGAGTCTGTTGTGCATCTCTTCTTTGACTGTCCCTTCTTCAGTGCCATATGGGAAGCCTGTCAATAATGTTTGGGGCTACTGTCACTAGAAGGCAGTTTAATTCTGAAGTTTAAATTGTGGCCAGCAAGAGTAGAAGACGAAATGACCATTCTCAGTTATATTGTATGATGTTTGTGGAAGTTGTCTATGAGATCTGGATATAAAGGAATGCTAAAGTGTATGGGGGCCAAGTAGTGGACACTACTGCTAACTTTAAACAGATTTGCTTTAGAGTTGCTAGTAGTTGTAATGATCAAATGAGAATATTACTAATTAAGCAGAGGGTTGTAGGAATATATGGCCCCTAAATATTTTTTTTTTGGGTTTTCTAAATTTTTTTTACTAGGATTTAATACCAAAAGCTTAACAAATCCAATTTTGGCGCCATATTCCCGCCAAAATAATTTTAAACTAATAAAAATACTAAAATATCTTTTGCTTAAGATATTTATTTTAGATAATAAATATAAAATAAATATTTATTTATTTAAATAAATACTAAAAATATGGGGTATTACATTTAACCCCAGTTTCTTTTTGACTATGACTATATAAGGTATAATATAAGTAGTGTGTATATTTTTACCTTCAATGTTGTTGTTGGTCGAATTTTGGGAATGTAAATGTGATTTTAGGCCTTTTTGGCCATTTCACATCCATTTCCTAGATTTTGAGTGTTTTAACCCAAATTTCTTTTTGATTATGGTTATATAAGGCATAATATAACTTTTGCATTCACGAGCATTTTTGTCCTATCCTTATGTAGATTGGCTTGACAGAAAAAATAAAGGCATCCAGTGAGTTCACTCTTAAAGGCCACATCGATGCATTGCACGAGACTTTATGACGGGACCACAGTGGAAGTGTCAGGGGCATAGAAGGTGTCCGCCTCGGGTTGAGCAAGGTTTATGGCAATCAATACACTACAACCACAAAATCAAGTGTAAATAGTCTGAATTCGTCGGCTGTAGATGTGGAGTCTATCAAGGCTGCCATTTGGGAGGAGCTAAGGGAGGAGATGACATATAACTTCAACGTCATTTTAATTTGGAGAAAATGGGTTTACCGACTTTTTCCCTGCAGAAGAGAAGTAATGTCATTATCCCACAACCGACTAGTGATCCACAAGGATCCAATAATCATATGATACTTTATCTGATCCACCTCCAGTACTCGCGTTGAAGGTAAGCAATTCATCCATTTGCTTTATTTATTATAAACAACTTTATTACTTTTTTCAATGAACTAATATAAAATGAGTTTTTTTTCAAAGGCGGAGAACGCATGCGAACTCTTAGCTCGGGGGGATGGTCCTGATAGATTCATTCTGGTAGCATATGGCCATGCACAACCCCCGAGTGATTGAGTACACTTATATAACCAGTTAGTGGATGATAACCACTATGTGGGCACCATCAACGCGATCGTCACTGGTTTTGAAGAGTTACCTCTTCCACTACCACAGCCAGAAGTTGATTTACATTTGCTGAGCCATGCAGTTGGCAGTTATGTTCTATGGCCGAGTTCATTGGTGCGGTTTTTAGATGAGGTACAATGATTAGCATACTATATATATGCGTCTTTTAGTTTTATATTTCCTATGATATATATATATGGTTATTAATATCTTTACTTTTTAACTAATTACTATGTTTCGGGAACGGTGGGTTCACATGACATGAGGGCAAAGAAGGTTGGTTCACCTGTTAAGAAGGTGAAGGAAAATGTTTCATGTGCAAAGAACCCACTTATACTCAATCCAAAGGTGTTGCGAGGTCTGAGAATTCCATACTTTTGAGTGCACTAGCAATTTAGCCGATGATAGTGCAATACAGATTGTTTTGGAGGCGCGATAATTTTACTACATTGAGGAGTCATCAACCTTCATTTCTAAGGTCGACATCAAAGAATTCTTATGTGAGGAAGAGTTATGTGTTTCCATGATCCAAACTTTCATGAGGTAATACATAATAAGTATATGTTTAATTAGTTTTCAATTCAACATCCATAATAAGTAAGTTTGCTAGTAATCAATATCATCTCTTACGTTATTATACAATGAATTCAATGGATCAAGTGGCTCAAATATGTTTGGTTGGTTATGTACACACATATTATGAGATGACAATTGCTTGAAAAACAAAGTCGAAGTGAAAGAGTATATCGAAATGAGTTTCAAAGCATCAACTAGTTTAGGAGTTTAGATCGTCATTGTCGCATATTTTGGAAGGTATGTTTGTTAAACCCGCTTTACTTCTATTTATTCGATAATTAAGTTCTAATTGTTCCATGATTAATAGTATATTTCCTTGTTGATTAGCGCTCATTGGACAGTTGTTGCGATATGTTTGTCAACTAACAAAGTGTACCACTTCGATTCATCACGACGAAAACAACCACGGTCCTTACTCCTCAAATCATTGTTAAATGCGTAGCCTAACTGAAACTATATATATATATATATATATATATATATATATATATAATATAATATATATATATATATATATATATATATATATATATATATATACATAGTTATTAATATTACATGATCTTATAATGATGTATTGATCTAGTGTGATGAAGAAAACTATTGGACGAAGACTTGCATTAGCAAAAGCTCCTGTTTGGATATCAGTCGAGGTAATATGAGTAATTTGATTGTCCATACATATAGAAACATCCTTTTTCACTACATACTTATACAGATCTAACATGAATGTCTTTCGATGCATGTTTTTAGTGAAATTTAAGTGTTGCATGTGGTTAGTACGTGATGAGGTTCATATTCGATATCATCAACCATTGCACTAACATCGAAAAACTTAAAACGGTATGTAACTTATTAGTATATATATATTATGTTAATTTAGATTATATCGATGGGTAGTAGTTAATTGCTTTAGAAACCAAAGTAGCAAAATTCACAAAAAAGGTCATATAAGGCCTATTTTGGCCTTTTCGCGTCCAATTTTTAGATTTTGAGTCATTTAATCCCAAATTATGTTTGAACATGATAATATACGATATAATATAACTAGTGTGTAGATTTTTAGGCTTGCATTTGTTGTTGGTCGAATTTCGGGATGGTAAACATGATTTTAGGCCTATTTTGGCTGATATGCGTCGAATTTGTATTTCTCGAGTCATTTAACATCAAATTAATCTTGAACATGATAATATCAGGTATAATATAACTATTGTGTAGATTTTTAGGCTTTCATTAGTTGTTGGTCGAATTTTGGGAACGTAAATGTGATTTTAGATTTAGAGTCATTTAACTCCAATTTTTTGATGAGTATGACTATATAAGGTATAATATAACTAGTGTGTAGATTTTTAACCTTTAATTTATTGTTGGTTGAATTTCAGGAAGTTATATGTAATTTTTAGAGCTTTAGACTACGGTAAATGAGTGAATTCTTATAGTATGTGTTTTATTCACTACTACATAAATGACCTAATGCAACCTCTGAAAACCGTTGCAATAGATCCCAAAACCGTTGCAATAGAGCTATTGCAACGGTTGAACAACCGTTGCTGTTGCTGCCGTTGCATTAGACCTAGTGCAACGGTTTTTAGGCCTATTGCAACGGCTACCACAAACCTGTTGCAATAGGTGTAAATATCTGTTGCATTAGCTATAGAGCCTATTGCAACGCCTTTATGCCTATGGCAACGCCCTCCAATAGCTATTGCAACGCCATATTACTCGTATTGTGTCCCATTTTGGCATCTAATGCAACGCCTCTTTATATGTTGCGATATCATCATATAGCTATTGCAACGCCTCTAATACTAATAATATGCCTCATTGTGACACCTATTGCAACGCCTCCGTAGCTAATGCAACTCTAACACCATAGCAGACTAGTAATAATACATTGATATGTACATAAAATTATATATTCATAAATTTATTTTGAAATTTTATACACTGAAGAGGAATTGTGTATACAATAATCATGAGCTCGTGAACAAATTTACGAAATACATTATTACAAAAGTCTATTAACTAAAAAACTATATAAATTTATGGTTTCTCAATTCTCTTCAAGAGAATTTCTACATGTAAAATGCTCCAATAAATCACTCTCCATCTAAAGTGCTTCCATGCCTTCCTACAAGTAACTAGTTTTCTTGACGTGGCGTTCCATTTGTTCATTTATGGACCTGCAAATTTAAATTTAATCAAATTAGTAAAACCAAAGCTTGTGATTAAGTTTCTTTAAACATAGTTGTCCTATTATAGAACCAAAATCAAATCTTCAAGCAACATAAAAGGTGCCAAATCAGATGGAGATTGTCTCACATAGAGCGCTCTTTAAGAATAAAGGTGCCAAAATTTAAGTATAACAAGAATTTCTATCTAATGGTTTGTTTGTTATTTTTTAATCATGCTAGAAAACTAAAGCATATAATTCACTAACAGAGGCAAAATATATGAAAGAAGACAGGGATATACGGGATCATCAAATCCTTATAAATCAAACTTTTCTCCAAGCCGTGACCTTATCTACATCAATAAAGATGGAAAACATCATGTTGTTTGTTCCAGCTCATTGAATAGAAGCGATCCAATCGAGCCAGAGGATGAAAACACAGAGAAGAAATCATCAAAGCCTGAAATCACAACTTAGATTAATCGAAGTAACTTCAGATCTTGGGTATAGATTGAAAACTATAGATCTCCAGTTAAGCCTATGCTAGACATCTATTGATCCCAGTAACATAGGGTTTTTGTTCATGGGAGTGATACAATTTCATTTTTATGCTTAATTTGCTTACGGATTTGTCAAATCGAGTTGAAGCTCATAGGTGGTTGCATTTTGGAGAATTGTGTAGCTAGTTGGTTCATAACTGACAGGAAGAGAGACAGAAAGCGGAATTAACTTTTCAATTCTCGAGCAGATTACTTATATTAAACAATTTCCGTACCCCCACCCCCCTCTTTCTTTTGTAAAGGTTTGATTCCACTACCCTTTTTACTGAAGAACTAGAACTAGATAGTGTAGTGGACCTTCCTTCTCTTCCACTCCTTTTCTAGGATCTCTAGGGTATAGCCAGGAGTTCAGAGAAACTTATTAATGATTTCATTTGGATGGGGGAACGAGAGAAGAGAAGGGACCACGAAATCAGGTAAAGTCTGTACAGGGACTGAGTGTTCTCAGGAATTCCCCTCTGAAGCAATTTCTACCACTTGAGAGATTTTCTCACAACTTGAAAATCAAGTAGTGAGAGAATCTCTTAAGTGGTAGAATATGCACTGAGGGGAATCCCTTGGAGCACACCCTTGTAAAGTACGGTGATTAAGTAACTTTGGACTGACGATCTATGAAGACCCTTTAGGACAATCCTCCAAGTCCCCCTTTTATCTCACAGTATGTTTCTGAGCAAATTTTTTTTATATATATATAATTCCCAACTAGTTTTCCTAGATTGAGAACATCCTATAGTTTCAATGTCACACCTAGAGAAAAAACAAACACCCTTCTTTCCTGTAATAATTTCGAATTTTCCATATTGGGATGTCTCATAATAGACTTTACATAACTTATTTAAACATTTCAGCTTCTCTCCATCAACCCCTTTGTTGTCTCCATCCCAACACTTTTCTCTCTCTCTCTCAAAGTCTCTATCCTACTATCAAATTTTCTATCCACAATTAACAACTATCCTTAGCTTTGCCAAACAATAATGTGAAGTTCTGTTGAGGGATGAAGGGGAAGACTTCTATAGATCTAAAGGCTAATTTTGGTAAATTCATTCTTTGAGCTAATGTGAATATCTTACTAAACATTTAATTTGCACATGGTCTTTGCATAGACATGCCATATCAAAATGTCTCTTAAACTGTGATACTGAAAACTGGAACAATAACAATTGTTCCTAGTAGTACCTGATTTTCATTTGCTTTTTTAAAAGATTACAGACAAAATAAATTGGACAATTGAGACAACTAATTGATACAATAATACATTCCTATCTCTACAAAGGGCATTAGCTAAATAATGTATGAAAAACAAAACCAAAGGACAAGCTAATCAAACTTCTACTTGAAAAAGAAAAAGAACAAACAAAATTTACGAAGCATACCTGCTGAATTGTTTGTGCTTCCTGTTTATAGTGTAGTAACAAAAAATTGTTGGACTAAATTAAGAAGGCTACATAAAAGTCAACCATATAACACTTCTGAGCTTGAAACATATCCCCTCCAACAAGGCGCCTAGTTCTGAGGCTCTCTTTCAAACTCCATATGACCCTGATGTTCCCAAACTTACTATTCACGATCCGTAACAGGTCAAAATCAATTCCATACAGGCAAATTTCTGGTTTCTACGCTTGCCTTCTCCCCTTTTAAATCCTTTCCAGTACCCCCCGCCCAGAGGGGCCAAAAAACTATTTGTGCTTGGTGCTGACTTCTTTAATCAATGATTATCTATTTAACATATAGATATGTACTTGAGTTTACCTCAAGACTCAAGAGTAGAGAGAGGGGGAGTTAACTTTACGCCCTTGCCTAATTTACTTGACGACATTACCTCTAATCGAGTTGAAAAGTTAAAGCAGGTGATGAAAAGTATATAATGCATGAAATGAGTGTCAAGGAAGTTGAAAAAGGGTACCTGGATATGATCAAGGAGAATAAGCTGAAGTTCATTTCCTGCATTAGATACAGCCTTCATTACACGCTTGAGTCTCTGAACTCCTGGCTATACCCTAGAGATCCTAAAAAAGGAGTGTTAAGAAATGTGTAGAATAGGAAGAGAATCATTAGCTACATACTTTATCTATATAACTAAGATTCTTTAGCAGCTCAAGTTTGCTAAAAACACCTTCGGGAAAATGAACTCATTGATAACCAGCAATACACAACAACGGCATTTATATATTAATATCTAATATACTATTATGAAGCCTTCAAGGAATCCGTTCCGGAACCCCATATGAGTATGATGTGGCAACATAATAAAATTTCAAAAGCACGAGTGCAACAAAACTACTTTTCAACATTTCTTCTGAAATCTTGCAGCAAAATTACAGCACACTGGATGCAAAAGGGCTAGCAGATTACCAGTAGTTAACGAACAATGTCCAAGATAACATTCAATCTAGGAGCATGCATCTCGGCGATAGAAACACTAAATGAAGCAATTTGATAATTTGTCAAAACCAAATTAGAGAGTAATCTAGCCTGAAAACCAACTCATAAAAATAAGATCTCACTAAAATTAGGAAAAAATAAACAATGGAAAGCTTCTTGCCTGCTATTGCTTTTTTTTAACATTCAATAGAATACTTATATAACCATAAAGAGGGGATATGAAAACCTCATTAGTCCAGTACATCAGAAAATGACAACAAAGAACCAAATTATCCAAAACACAGATTTGCCTGCTATTGTTTTAACTTGTAAAAAAATGAACTCTAAACATTAGATTATCTTGTTAGATCTCAATCAACCATTCAAATCATTACTAACATCAAAATGTACGATGTAATTCAAGTATTTTAAGAAAAGTGCAGCAATTTTGACACAATCAATTACCAAAATTACGATAATTATGTGATTAAGTAACGAGATATGTAAAATTTATAACTTTTAAATCGAAGTAAACCAAATGAAACTAACAAAATAAGAAAATTTAAGCTAAAAACTGAGAAATTCGAAAATTACAGTAGAGCAGTGGCGACCGGTAAGCAGAACACGAGCAGCGCAGGCGAAGTGGCTCCGAGATGGCTCCGGCGAAGTGGCAACGCAGGCGAGAGAGATAATCACACGAGGAGAGGGTGAGAGCCACCATGAGAGATAAAAGGGATGAAACAAGGGTTTGGTTTCTTGGGTATTTAATCTCACGAGGAAAAAAAAAAGATAAATAGGGGTTTCATTTCATACTCTTATGCAACGCGATATATACCCTATTGCAACAGTTATTAAGAAACCGTTGCAATAGATTTAAAGACCGTTGCATTAGCATACATCGTTGCAATAGACCGTTGCATTATGATTAAGCGTTGCATTTGACCGTTGCAATTGCTTCAAAATGTAGTAGTGATTCCTTGGTTGTTTTGCAAGGTTTATATGAATATAACTTTGAAGGGCTTCACCATGGAGGAGTTAAATGAAGTTCGGGATAACTTGGCGACTTACCTTTGCGACGAATGTTTATGAACATTTGGGAGGATCATTTTTCCAAATATATGTAAACTTTATCAATTGTACGTACACTTTATACATTATTTCAATATATTTTAAAATTATTTACAATTTTTTTTATTGTATTTCGGTTATATTTTTCCACTTGTGAGAAAAACCAAAGTAAGAGGATGTGGGTGGTGGGCATAGGGTATGGGAGGTGGTATGTGAGTGGGCAGGGGTGGGGTGGGGTGTCGGAGGTGGTCTGTGGGTGGGAAGGGGTGGGGTGGGGTGTGGCAGGTGGGGAGGTGGGTGGGAAGGAGTGTAGGGAGGTGGGCAAGGGTGCGGTGGGGTGGGATGTAGGAGGTGGTATATGGATGGGCATGTGGGTCGGCAGGGGTGGGTGGGGTGTGGGATGTGGTATGTGGGTGGGCATGGTGTGCGGAGGTGGGCAGAGGGTATGTAGGTGGTCAGTGGGTGGGCAGGGGTGGGGTGGGGTGTGGGAGGCGGTTTGTTTGTGGGCAGGTGGGTTGAGTGGGGTGGGGTGGTGTGTGGCAGGTAGGCATGTGGGTGGTCAGGTGGGTAGGCAGGGGTGTGGGAAGGTGGGCAGTTGGGTAGGCAGGGGTGTGGGAAGGTGGGCAGGTGGGTTGGCAAGGGTGTGGGGAGGTGGGCAAGTGGGTTGGCCGAGGTGGTAGGAGGTGGGCAGGTGTGTGGGCAGGGATATGGAGAGGTGGGCAGGTGGGTGGGAAGGGTGTCGGGAGGTGGGCATGTGGGCAGGTGGGTGGGAAGGGTGTGGGGAGGTGGGTGTGGGCTGGTGGTGCTGGGTGCTGAAGGGTGTGGGTATGGCCTGTGGGTATTGTTTGAAAAAAGAAATTTAAAAAGGAATGCGGTTTTAGACATAAAGCACAACCCTTCTATAATTGAAGGACTGCGGTTAATAAAAAACGCAACCCTTTTGATTATGAAGGGTTGCGTTTTTTGTTAAACCGCATGCCTTCTGAAAGTGAAGGGCTGCAGTTTTTCTCCCTAAACCGCAGCCCTTCAAGTACTAAAGAAGGGTTGCGGTTAAGAACTGCAGCCCTTCCTTTTGGCTGAAGGGCTGCTACAACAAGTACTGTTGGCCGAAAACGCAGCCCTCATGGCTGTTTTGACCGCAGCCCTTGCATATTTTTCCACTAGGGTTGTTTAATCAAAACACATCAACTTAATTTTATTAATGAAGAACGTGTATCATATATTACACGCATAAACAAAGTCCTAAACAAATACAAATAATAAGATGATATATAAGAAAGACTCCTAGCTAAGCTAAACAAGCAAAGCCACGCCTAAATAAAGATAACCATGAATAATCTTATCTAAGCTAAGACTCCTAACAAGTTAACAAATCAGCCTTTGTGATAACTATATCACACGGCAACCTAAGATAGAAACTTAAGACTTTTAGAGAAACCAAAAAAAAAACTAGCAAGGCTCCAATGATTTAAGGGAATTAGACTCCTAAACATAATAGAATCCCTTTATCATTCAACAACTAAAATAAAGAGTTATAAAGCAAATAAAATACATAGCACTAGTAGAATAAAGGCTACTTGCTGCGGTTAAAAAGTGCCCTAACAATTAAGGGCCCAGCAATAGGTATTAATAATATTGCTGCGGTTTTAAACCGCAGCAATATATACCAATATTGCTGCGGTTTTTTAGGCCAAACCGCAGCAATATATGAATTTTTTGGCGGAAAGTAAGGTGACTGAGAGATAAT
This sequence comes from Beta vulgaris subsp. vulgaris, assembly GCF_026745355.1. NCBI lineage: Eukaryota > Viridiplantae > Streptophyta > Magnoliopsida > Caryophyllales > Amaranthaceae > Beta > Beta vulgaris. The sequence goes on from NC_079209.1 coordinate 13,064,580, forward strand.
ATTGCTGCGGTTTTTAGCCCAAAACCGCAGCAATAGGGTCCTACAAGAATTTTTTTTTTTTTTTTTTTTTTTGCATTTTGCCATAAGATTTGAAAAATAAATCCCGAAAACAAACCCATCCACAAATAAGCATTATATCATTTAATAGAAACCAAAATCAAAATGAAACCCACATCACTTCTCATTCACAATAGATAAAACTAACAATAAGAACCAGAAAATTATATTATGCAGTAAAATCTAAATAAAAAACTGTACCAAATTATAACTATACCAACTTACAAAGAAAATAAAGATAATGAAAACAATCAGATCTAAGAAACAAAGATAATGAAAACAATCAGATCTAGCAGTATGTTCTTTCCCGGAGATTCATCTGAGAAGGAACTTCGAAAATTCAGATTTGAAAGGGACAAAACTTCGAACAAAACCCATCCACAACTTCGAAAATTCAGATCTGAAAGGGACAAAACTTCGAACAAAACCCATCCACAACTTCGAAAATTCAGATCTGAAAGGGACGAAATTCATCTAAATAATGAAAAAAAAACGAAAAAAAACCCGAAGAAGGAAGTCGTCCGCTTCGTCGGCTTCGTGGAAATTCATTGCGTCCGCTTCGTCGGCTTCGTCGCGTCGTCCGCTTCGTCGGCTTCGTGGAATCATCCACAAATTCATCGCGTCGTCGCCGGAAATTCATCCACAAATTCATCGCGTCCGCTTCGTCGGCTTCGTCGGCTACGTGAAGTCGCCGGCTTCGTGAAGTCGCCGGCTTCGTGAAGTGAGGGTTGAGAGGTTGAGAGAGATGAGAGAGAAGAGGAGGTTGAGACGTTGAGAGAGAGATGAGAGAGAAGAGGGGCTGAGAGAGACTGAGGGTGAGAGAGAAAATGTTCAAAAAAACCCTAAGTTTTGAGCGCTGAAAGAAGTTTTTTATTTTTATGGGTGATTCACAGCTAATATTGCTGTGGTTTTCTAGTAGGACCGCAGCAATATATTAAAAAAAATATATTGCTGCGGTCCTACTAGGAAACCGCAGCAATATTAGCAGTAAGGGCCCACATGTTTTTAAAATGGTAACCGTTAGACAATATTGCTGCGATTTTGGGCGGAAACCGCAGCAATATTGTCAATTTTTATTTTTTATTTATTTTTGCGTGTTATATTGCTGCGTATAGGTAAAACCGCAGCAATATCACCGCAGCAAATAGCATTTATTCTACTAGTGTAGCTTCAAAAGAATTAGGGAACTACATAACGAGAGTCCCAACAGAAGTAGGACTTGTCAAACTTGATGCTTCACACACGCATCATCCTCTCCTCCTTAGAATCCAACTTGTCTCAAGTTGCGTCAAAACACGCCACAAGATCACTCGCACTCAAGGTAGCACAAATGTCGTGTGTAAGCAACACCTTGTAAGTCTCATAGCCTAGTTTCTTCACCACTTTGAATGGATCTTCATCCATAGGATCACCATGCTTATGGTTAATGTGGAGTTTTTATGTTGCCAAGGCAAGCCAAACATAATCCCCCTCGTCCAATTGCGAATTGTTGCGCAAGAGCACCAGCTTTGCAGGGCTCCCCTTCTTGTTGTTAGCCACGTCCAAGACCTCTTCCCTACATGAACTCAAGCATACATGAGGCGTAGCTACAACAGCCGTACTCGAACTGTATGCACTCGGTGAAATAGCACTAGGACTAGCCATAGGCACCAATACGCCCCTTGGAGGCAAAGGCTTCAATCCGATTCTTTCCCCATCCTTCAAAACCGAGTATATATTGTCCCTCCCATGATGAATGGAATTTCTACTAGACTGCCATGGACGACCAAACACCAAGGAGCAAGCAATCATAGCACCATATCAGACCATAGTTGATCCATGTAGCCACCTACGCAAAAGGAAACAAGAGCTTGCATTTTCACCCACACACCACTCTTCTCATCCAACCAACTCAGCTTATATGGCCTAGGATGTTCTTGAGTAGGTAGCTTTGCATCATCAACCACAGATAAAGCACATATATTAGCAACAATAATAATCGAAAACAACTTACCATTAACGAGGTATCGAGTTTGAAGCAAGTTCTCCTTTTGTTCGTGCTTGTCAGTTGGGTGTGGAGTAGCCATTAAGGCTTTGCGCAAGAGCAAGCCTTTATGTTCTTTTTCCGCCTTAAACATTAGAGTAGCTTGCCAAAAACTCTCGCGCACCACATCCTCATCATCAAAGCCAACAACAGTCACGAGGGCTTGATGATCCCTCACCAAAACTAGGACTCGATTTGGCACTCCCTTTGCAAGTGATTGAAGCCCCTACACTTGAAGCACATCTTCTCCTTCATAGTTAGTTTCCCTTGTCTCAAAGTTGAAGTCTTTTTTTGTGCTTGAGCCCCAACGCTTGTTGAAGATGCACCCTCAATATTACGCTTAGATGCGGCATCTCCCCCCTGTGTTCCTTCAACCCTTGGTGCCATCACACTACTCCCTTCGCTGGCCTTTGGTTTTTGCTGCCTTTCTACCTTCTTGGCTAGTTAACACAAGTCATCAAACGTCTGATATGGATGGAGTTTCACAAAATCAGCAATTTTTTTTCTTCAAACCAATTAGGAACTTGGCAGATTTTTGCTTATATTCATCCTTGTAATCACATGCCAGCCACAACCTTTCAGACTTCGAAATATAGGCTCCCAAACTCAACTAATTTTGTTGCAAGTTTTCTAATTTGATGAAGAGTTCTATCTTGCAAGTCATAGGGACAAATCGTATATTCATCTTGGCACACAAATTTGTCCAAGTTGCTAACTCCTCCTTCCCTTCTCTCCTACGCCTATTTTGATATATATCAAGCCAATCACTTGCATACTCCATCAACCTCAAGATAGCATGATCAAAACGCTTGTAATCGCCCATGTTCTTATGATCAAAGAGATGAGTCATGCGCCTCTCCCAATTTAAAAATGAATATGCACCCTTTAGGCCGTTAAACTCGGGAAGATCCCCAAGTTTGATGTCCTGATTTCTCCTCCCTTCATTAGAAAAAGAACCGCCAGTAGACGTGCTTTTCAAAAAAGTGACTTCACGAGTTGTGTCATGCATTTGTTCACTAAGAAAAGCTAGTTGCTCACAAAAGCAGTCTCACTGGATTTCCCCCCCCCCCCCCCCGTTATAGTGTTCAACAAGAACAAAGCCGGGTGAAAAGAAAAAAATCGGACATCCTCCAAGTGTTGTTTTTTGAGAAAAAAGTCTATGGCTGTGGATACCAGATGATGTGTTTGCGAAAATGAAAATATAGAACAACACTCTAACTAATCAAATCTCACGTTTATAATGAAAAAGGTTCAGACTTTATGTGAAGATAGGTATAAAGAGTGCGTGTATCTTTGTATAGGATATGCTCTATTGTTCCCTCGAGAACTAGAGGATCTCTCACTAAACTCGATAAAGAGATGCACACAAACCTCAATTTGTATGTTCTTGGTACAATAACCAATAATTCAATGCAATGCACTCGAATTATTTAATCAAAATACAACAACTGAATTTTATTAATGAAGAACGTGTGTCATATATTACACGCCTAAACAAAGTCCTATATAAACACAAATACTAAGAAGATAAATAAGACAGACTCCTAGCTAAGCTAAACAAGTAAAGCCACACCTAAACAAAGATAAGCATGAATGATCTTATCTAAGTTAAGACTCCTAATAACTTAACAAATCAGCCTTTGTGATAACTATATCACACGGAAACCTAAGATAGAAATTCAAGACTGCTAGGCAAACAAAAAAAACTAGCAAGAGTCCAATGATTTAAGGGAATTAAACTCCTAAACATAATAGAATCCCTTTATCATTCAACAACTAAAATAAAGAGTTATAAAGAAATTAAAATACATAGCTTCCAAATAGAACTAGGGAACTACATAACGAGAGTCCCAACCGAACTAAGACTTATCAAACTTGATGCTTCACACATGCATCACATCCGCCTCCTCCTCAATAAGTTCAATTATTGGAAAATCAAGCATGTTTCTAGAGAAGGTAATCACGCTGCTAATTGGATTGCTAATGTTGGTCATCAAGTTACGGATTCATTTATTATTACACCTTGTAATCATTCATCCCTTTCTACCATCCTTGTATCCGATGGATTAGGAGTTCACCTCGTAAGGAAGGCCTCCTAATGTCTATTTTTTTTATGTGTGTGTGTTTTTGTTTGTTTTTAATTCACTAAAAGAATAGTTTTGACATTGGTAAATTAAACAGTATCAAATAAAAATGCAGTGACATGTCCCCCTCATACCTAACCACAAGCATCTTGAGTTATACTAACAGAACATGATTTCATTATGAATTAAACCACGGTACCAATACAAGTTTGTCAAAATGCAAGGAAATAAATCGCTGAGAGGTAAATCCTCCAGCTTGATTCTATGAGAAAATAGAACTAAAGCAATACTTTTGAGAGGTACATGTTGCAAAGTAAAGCTTAAAGCGGCTTTAGGAATTCGGACGATGCCACTTCAGATGGGTAGGTGCAATTGGTGCAGATTAGGTGCAACTGCATCCATCTCCACAACATACGGCTCCACATGTGATAGTGGGCTTCCAATTAAACCAGCAACACCGGCAACCTTTTTCAACAAATCAAACACATTATCACAAAGCAAAACATTCCATCACACACAAGTCACTAGCTTTCAAGTCTGGTGAGATTGTTTTACAATAAAATTATAATAAGGCCACCAATGACCCATTTGGTAAACAAATTACCCTTGTCTTATCATGAGTTGTCTTAAGACGGTCTTAAATATATGAGATTTTGTGAGCATGCTATGAATCTTAATTAGTCTTTTTATTTCATAGCATTCTACCCACTAATTTTTTTTGGAAAGATTATAACCATAAATCACAAATTTGAGGGTTATCAAAGTTGGTTGGTGTAAGTGGTAAGTGCCAGGGCCGTTTTAAATATTTTGGAGGCCCTGTTATAATTTAAGAGAGTGAGGCCCTAATAATAAAATTAAAGCTACAATCTTAAAAATAAGAATTTATAACAATATTACAATTAAAATATTACAAATTAAAGCACCAAAAACTCAAACAGCTTTATCTAAAATAAAGTCTTAATACAACTTCAATCTATCAACCTTCTACAAATCCACACTCAATTAATCTAAAATTATAATTTAAGCCTGAAAATAAGAAGACAACATTTAATCATTGATAATCTCAACTTAAAATAAAATACTAAAATAGATTAAAAGTACTATATCTGATGGATTATTTGTCTATTTACCAACACAATAAGTCTGAACTAATTCATCTACCAGCATTAAGAAGATTATGATAACTAATTACCCTAAAAATAATAACTAAATTAAGCTGCCAAAATTCTTTTTTTCTTTATGGCTAAGCTACTGAAATTCTTATGAGAAATTGAAAAGTTCAACGCACAACATACTCCAGCACCAGTGGCACCGCCACGGTTCCGTAAACTCCGGCGACAGCTGCGCAGTCCTCTTTAGTCTTCTCCATGGCAAAACCATAGTTTCTTTCTGTATTTCTCAGTTAATCCTTTCAATTTCCGAATTTCGAGCAAAGATTCAATACTTGCATAATGAATTATATTTAAAAATTCGACTAATTTTTTTGTTTTCTGATGAATATGTAAAGAATGGGTAAAAATATATATCAAGGGAAAAAATTTAGTCGATTATATGTGATTGAATTGAGGAGTAATGGGAATCAATTATTCCATAGATATTAATTCAATTCTCAAGGATTGAGAAGAGATGTTTTTGGAACCATTGTTAATGGAGACTGGACAGAGGTCAGAATTAAGTACAAGTTTTGTTAAAGATAATTTATAGGAAGTTGGAGAATAGAGAATAAATGTAATTTGGAAAGTTGCAAAAATTTATGGGAATTGTAAGGCATCAAGAGTAATTAAAACACAAAACAAAATATTCCAATAAATTGAGCCCTTAATAGGAGGAATACGAAAGGTTCCAACTTCCATTGTTCGAAGAAGGGAATAGCCTAAGAGTTTTTTTTTTTAAAAAAACAGTAGATATCAGAGTATGGGGCCCCAAAAAAACTGAGGCCCTGTGCTATGGGTCTGTTTAAACAGGCCCATAGCCGGCCCTGGTAAGTGCTCTCAAACAAGTGGTAAGGGGTTCGATTTCAGATTCTTGTGAATATAGCAACCAAAGTTGGGAGGGGTTTACCCATTAAGTTGACTTCAATACCCCGAGGGGAGATTGCCCCTACTATCGGTGGAGGATACTCCCTGACTAACACAAAAAACAAATTTGAGGTGTCATCCTGTAATAATCTCAAATTCATGAAGAAACTCAAGATTGATAATGTTCTTCCTATATCGTTAAAAAAAACGGTTTTTTCACCAAATACTCCCGACAAATTAAAAAATTCACCATATGCCCTTAATGTTTCAAAAATGCACCATATACCCTTGAGTTTTCGAAAACGTTCATTAAATGTCCTTTTTCTAACTTCCGTTAACTTACCGTTAGCTTTATTTACCATTTTGCCATCATTAAGTCGTAACCCTAAAATCTAAACCCTAATCCTAAAGAATAACCCAAACCCTAATCCACCCTTAATCCTAACCCCCTGCCAGCCCCCATCCCTACCCCTTCTCCCTCCACCTCAGCCCCACCCCACCGCCTCCACCCAGCCGCTACGCCTCCCCCAACTCTCCTCCTCCACTGCTGATTTCCCCATTCCCCACCCCTCCTCTTTTTTTGTCTGCGCAAAAACCGAACCACCGCCACCCAACCTCCGACCACCTTGCGTACTCCCCAAACGCACTCCCCTCCCTGTGATTTCTCCCCTCACACAAACTCCCTAAGATCTGAGAAATTGTCGCGAAAATTCAAGCTAAGTGGGGGAGTTGTTCGAATTTCTAGGCTACGAGGGAGGGGAGGGGAGGGTAGGGTTGGTGATTTTTGAATTTTCGAGGGTAGCGGGACTACGGGAGGGAAGGGGAGGGGAGGGGTGGGGGATGGGTTGGCAGGGGGTATGGGTAGGGGCTGCAGCGGAGGGGATAGAGAGAGGATAATGGGGATGCGGCGATGTAGGGGGAGGGGGTGGGGGCTGCAGCGGAGGGGAGGGTGGGGTGGGCCTGCGGCTGGAGGGGATGGGGATGGGTGGTGGGTAAGGTAGGGTTAGGGTTTGGGGGAGAGGAGGGTGGGTTAAGGTTGGGGTAGGGTTAGAATTAGGGATTAGGGTTAATGATGGCAATATTGTAAATAACTTTAACGGCAACCTAACGTCCGTTAGAAAAAGGGTGTTTGGTGAACATTTTCGGAAACTTAGGGGTATATGGTGCATTTTTAAAACATTGAGGGTATATGGTGAATTGTTCAATTTGTCGCGAGTATTTGGTGAAAAAATCGGAAAAAAATGTTCCTCTTATATTGGTCTGCATACATATATAATCAATTTAACAGATAAAAAAATATCATGCGCTCTAATTAGTAATGGCAACGTGTTGAGTGGAACGAAGAAAGAGGGAAAGATTATAGGAACTTGAAAACAAAAAAGACCAAAATTTGACTTGTGATTTGTGAAACAGGTAATTGGATTACATCTCTACAGGGCCATCCTTGGGCCGGGGCAAGTGGGGCCACCCGCCCAGGGCCATAAACACAAGGGGCTCAAATTTTACAAGACATTCGGCGTGTTCGACACAAGCTTTTTATGTAACTTTTAGTGTCTTGACTCGGTCAAAACACTAATTAGAGAAAATAAGAATGTTCGGCAAGGTAGTGGTGCGTGTAAGTAGCTTTTAGTAGCAAAAAGTAGTCTTTAGTAGTGTTTGTCAAAAGCTACAATTATAACTTTTGGGGTAGGTTTTAGTGGTGTATAAATTATATATATGTTAAAGTTTTATTTGAGTTTTTAACTAGTTATTCTTAAACAACTACTTTGACATATTCTTTTATACCGCTACTTGGACATCTAATAACAGTTAACAGCCACACACCAACCACTAACAGCTACCAGTACAACTAACATCTACTCTCACAGCTAAAAGCTACCACCACAACTATTGTTGCCGAACACGCCCATTATGTATGGAAGAATAGCTGCCATATTTATTAAAACTCAGATTGGCTTACTAGTTTGCAGCAATTCAACTCATGTAGAAGATGCAGGTTTGAAACCAAGATGGTGAGAAACATCAGCAAATGGATGGCCCATTTTACATTTACTATACATTTTTATTTAAATATTATTAATTCATTTTGAAATTTCTTGCTGGAACCAGGTTAAGAAAGTTTACTATAATTTCGAGGAAAGTTTACTATTTCGTACTAAACATCTTTTTACATTTTCTTTTCTAATCCCTCCATCCCACAATATTTTTTACACTTTCTATTTTTATTTATCTTATATTACTCTTTAAACTTTTATTTTTTAGTTAGTCTTGCGTGTACATGTTTCACAATAATAGTATTGTGGACCAAAGCCACTAATTTAACACTAGCTTTTTCTGCACGCTATGCGTGCGGTGACATTTTAGGCATAACTATTACTCGGTATTAAAAGAAATAAATAAAATTATTAAAGTACGTATCTACGTTCACCTTCATTTGGTGAGTAAGAAGTATTTAATTACTTATAAATAGTATCTAAAAATATTTCTAAAGTAACTATCAGTGATAAAATTGTATATCCAAGTAATGAAAAAATTGAATTTTTTTTTAACTTTGTATTTGTGATTAATTTTGTATATGAGTTGTCTTTATAATGAGAATGTCATTTTTTTTATTGTCCGTGGTATTAATTTTTGTTAAGTTCTTGATTACGAAATTTTTTAGTTGATTGGATCTAAATTTAATTTGATTGCATCTTTTTATTGGCAAGTTTATGTGATTTACAACTGTATGAGTTTGTTGGGTTTAATAGAGATTTGGTTGAATTTTTTTTAGTAAGTTTATGTGTGTAATGGTTTTAAATTTTGGAGGGGTGAATATCTAAATTCAAAAGGGGACACCATTGTTCCCCCCTTAGCTTATATAATAGAGATAGTGACCTTTTTTTTACATATAGTAATCTTTTAAAATCTTAAGTTACACTATACAGTTATTATCTACCATAGCGATTGTTTTTTCTAATACAGTCAGTCCATCTCACATTAAATATCATAATAATACTTTCACTTTTTAACATAGTAATTTATTTTTTTACATAGTCAAAATCTATATCTACTCATAATTTATATCTATTTCTTTATATAGTGACCATTGTTTTTTCATAAACAACATGAATTAGCAATATATCCATACTAATTTAGGTGTAAACCAAGTCCATATAAGTTTTTTACTTTAATTTTTAATATGATCCATTGTTAGTTTAATCCTTCTATGAAAAATTTGACTCGACACTCTCCTTGCTCCAAATAAAATAATCTTTCTACTACCTCGCATCACATTTACCTATCCTATACAATAACAGTTGATACTTATAATCTAAAGGTATGTACCTTGAAGAGAATCTTTATAGTAAACCTGGGTGTACCATGCTCATGGTACACCCAAGGCTATTTTCAGCAAATGAGCAAAATGAGCAAAATGAGCAAATGAGCAAAATGAACAAATGAGTAAAAAAGTAAAATGAGCAAAATGAGCAAGCATTTCTACTCATTTAAGAAAATGAGCACACTTTTACCCAAATAAGCAAACTTTGTCATTTGCTCATCATCTTCTTCCTCAATTTCAGATCTGAAAATTTCTTTTTTTTTTCGCGAATTTTACATCTCCATTGTTGTTTTTGGAAGGAAAGAGGAGAGAGAGAACTATTGAAACAACAACAACAGAACAACAACAATAGATCAATTGAACAAATGAAGAACAATGAGCAAAACAACAAAAAAAATCAAATGAGCAACAATGAGAAATTGAACAAATCGACGAATTTCAACTCGTTTCTTTTTGTTTCGCGAATTTTAGATATGTCGATTTTCAAATCGTGGAATTTCAGTCGCCTCATCATCATCATTTCGCGAATTTCAGATCGTGGAAGTTTTGATTTTTATGTTTCCGGCGAGAAAGAAGAGCAAGAAAGAAGAGAGAGAAAGAATTGAGAGAAATGAGGCCTGAAACAACGACTACGATAAAAATGACGAAGATTTGAACGGTCACCGCCGTCGGAAATGAGTAGTGGCAAGCCCGACAACATTGCCGGAAAAAATGGCTATGAAATCACGCAGAAGAGAAGAACACGCGGAAAATGAAGAGGAGAGAGAGTATGCAGAATCACAAATATGCCCCTGAAGTTGTAATTTATTACAAAAATACCTGGGTGTACATGTACCATGAGTGCACTCGTACCTTGAATCCTTGATAACAGTAAGGAGTGATATGGGACGAAATAATTCATTTTAAAAGTTCCTTTACTTATTTTAACATTATTAGCGTTTTTTTTGGCTACATATGTAATGGTTGCATACCTCTTTCTTGACCAATTTAGGATAATCTTGACTTAAGTGTTTGTAAGCTCTAACTGTCGAAAATAATATATGTTTTACATATAATGCTATATTTACCCTAAAAAGTTACTTGGTGGCAAAATTTTAGCTCCGATCCTATAAAATGTCATAAATGGCCTCGCCTCTCTGCTTCACTATTCCTCATGTTTCCCCCACACAACTCTACCTCTCCTCACCTTACCTTAATATATACTTCTATGTGAGTATGTAGTAACTGTAACCATCTAATTAAAAATAACGAAAGGGCGAAAGGGGTATAAAGTTTTATGTATGATTCTGACATAATGAATAAGTATTTTTTTTTTAGTGCTATAGAGTATAGAACAAGTACTATGATAGATTGAGAAATTAGCTAGTTACCTTGAGGATAATAGACAATCTCCTTAGTATGAGCTTGTGGATTGGATTGTGTGACGGGGAAAGGGGACGACGGAACCCTTGCTGCATTAGCAAACAATGAGATTATCATAAGGCAACTTAGTACCATTGCTATTGCAGCTGCACCGTTTCCCTTCTGTGCCATTTTTTGTGTTTATAGTGATCGATTAGCAATTTAATAATGTGCTTATGCAATGAATGTAGTGATCATTTCCTATTGTATTTCACTCAATATATAGACTGCTGAGGGCAGCCGCAGTTCTCCTTTTCTTACGTACTATTTTAATTGCAATTCTTTTTTCACTAAAAAACAAAACAAAAACAAAATAACAATGAAAAACAGAAGTATTGGATCAACTTGCCACGATTTTGTTGTAGATCAATTTTTATTAGACACTCTAATTACCCATTTGTCATCACTAATCATGTTGAAGTATTTACTTTTTTCATATTGCAATACACCCAGTGGATGTAAACCCTGGTACCTCTGTGGCTCTGTCAAGGTCCAGAAATGTTAGAAATAAAGTAGGATAATAAAGATATGATAAAAATCTCTAGGATATATTAGTAGTTAGGATATAATATTATCTTAGGTAAATATTATCTTATGATTTATTTCCAATAAGTGTTAAATAAGTATTAAGAATAATATATCTTCTGGAGATTATTTTCGGGTAGGAGTTCCTATGTACTCCTATATATATTGTAGTCATTGTTCATTATTGAACACATCTTAATAAAATCATATTACCTTAATGAAATCATATTGTTTCTCTCCCCCATAAACATATCAACAAACCTTTCGCAAATCTTCCATCTCCCCTCATTGAACATAGTCTTAGTAACCACTAACCACAACTTCTTCAATCCGGCATTACTATACGAAATTCGGATATCCGGTCAGATAAGTCACAAGTGGCCTGGATGCATATGCATTATTTGTATAACGTACAAAATCGGCATCCAATGATCAAATCCTAATCAAATACTATCTCCTTTTGTTTTAGATCTAGAAACTGTGAACTTTGGTATTATTTCATATTTAATTGATTATCTTTGTGATTTGTACATGAGAAAAACATAGTCATGTGTGATTTTATTATATTCATCTTAACATAAATTTTTCACATATCAAATTTTTTATAATTTTTACTCTTGCGTAATTAGAGATATAGATTGTTCAATTAATCTTAGTACAATCCTTATCAGAAAAAGTAAGTTCACATGACTAAAAATAAGGACTAATAATATCTAATAAGTCCAAATAAGTTTAGTTTAGCAAAAATAATGTTGACACCTTCGTTCAGAAAATATGGTCTATTAAATTCGGTTTAGTTCAAATAAATTTAAATAAAAAAATATTAAGCTGAATAGAACATAACCATATTAATGATATAATCAAAATTCTGCATTGGCAAGGGTGAACCAAACTATGTATATTCAAAGAACAATTTAGAAACAAACGTAGTATTTTATATAATTTTGAATATTCGAATTTATATAGTGAATACAAATGGAAAATTTAGAAACTTCCTTAGCTTTGTTTTAGATCTAATTATTCTATTTAGACTAATGTAATCAGAGATAAATTGAATCTTTTAATTTCGAATAACAAATAGTTGCCCACGTGCAGCTTAATGCGTTCCACGCACCAGGATGCGCAAGCGCAACACCGAGGCAGTCAGTGAAACTCATAAACGCAACACCCCGTGTGTGCCGCAGCGCACCACGAAACTTATCCCGTTATTCTGATTTTCCCTAGACCTCAATCCACTCGGATCTGGAAACGAAGATTGACATTACTTTCATATGCCTTTATAAGACTTTTACACTCAAATATCTCTGAAAACTCTCTCAAATACATGAAACCGATAATCAAAACCTACAATTTCCATCAAATCTCCATTAGGTTTTGAAATTGCTCTTTTTGCGGATCGTTATTCAAGACCCAGGGGACAAAGGCATATGAATCCTGAGGGTCAATTTTGTAAGAATAGTGCCTTGAATGGTGCCTTGAAGGTGTTTGGTAGAATGCATGAAGAAGGGAAGACATAAGGCTGACTTGAATGGACATATCTCTCAATATATAAATGGTTTTGATGTGATTAAAATTGGAGGTGATAGCTTGTTCCAAGAGCTTTCCAACGATAGGTCATATGCCCAATTCCGCTGAGAAACAAGAAAGTTATAACTGTTTAACGAAGAAATGACGAAACTGTTTCGTCTTGCGCCTCGTACGGGTAGGTCAGGCGGATCTCGCTTGGGCAGGTTGGGCGGTTCGGCGTTTTGTCTGGAAAACGTGTTTTTGACGCGGGGGTATAAATAGGTCATTAACCTAATTGTTTTATACGACGAATTAGACTTAATTCACTCTGTAATCTTTTTTTTCTCACATAATAAAATATTCTCTCTCTTTCTTCCCGTGGACGTAGCCAAATTGGTGAACTACGTAAATTTGCTGTCTGATTTTCATTGTTTTGCATTCATTATTTGTTTCTCTCTCACGCCTGTCATAAAAAATTGGTATCAATAGCTGTGGGTTCGATCTGTGTGAGAAAGATGTCTGGGATGAATGTGAAGATTGATAAATTCACTGGGAGGAATAGTTTCGGTCTGTGGCAAATCAAGATGCGGGTTTTACTAAAGCAACAGGGGTTGTGGGCACCGTTGGCAAAGAAGTAAATGTATTCAGTCACCGCTGAGACGGAATTTCTGGAGGAAAAGGCGCATTCAACAATGCGAAGCAGGAAACTGTTGTTGGTCTGTGGTTGAAATTATAGAGTTTATACATGACGAGATCTCTAACCAACAAGTTGCTTCTGAATCAACGTCTATTCAGCCTACGTATGCAGGAAGGTACGTCTCTAAGGGATCACTTAGATAAACTGAATACTATCTTGCTAGATCTTCAAAATATTGATGTTAAATTAGATGATGAGGATGCCGCTTTAATATTGTTAGTATCTTTGCCTGTATCATATGAGAATTTTGTGGATTCTTTTATTGTTGGGAAAGATAGTCTGTCGTTAGAAGAAGGAAGATCTGCTATTCATAGTAGAGAGGTCCGTCATCAGGCATCTAGTTCTAGTACAGAGAATCAGGCATCTGGATTAATAGTTATAAGGGACAAAAGAAATTTGGTAAAAAGAAAATGAACTATAAAAATTTGAATTCTAAGGGTCCTAAAACTACTGATGTCTGTTATTACTGTAAGGAAATGGGGCATTAGAAAAATGTAAGTCCTAGAAAAAAAAGCAGCATGACACAAATGAAGGTTCTGCTGCTCTCGTAGAAACTGAAGGTAATTCTGAGGAAGACCTGGCCCTAGTTGTAAATAACCAGTAACATTGTAGGAATATGTGGATTCTTGATTCTGGGGCGTCTTATCATATTAGTCCATGCAGGGAGTGATTTTTAACTTATGAGCAGATAGATGGGGCCAATGTTTCTATGGCCAACAGTGCTGCCTGTAAAGTAGTTGGAATAGGCTCTATCAGGGTGAGAACTCATGATGGTAAATTATGTACCTTAAACGAAGTTAGGCATGTTCCACTGATGATAAAGAATCTGATATCTTTGAGTGTTCTTGATAGCAAGGGGTTTAGTTTTCAAGGTGAAGGTGGAGTTATGAGTGTCTACAGAGGTTCAAGGGTGGTTATGAAAGGTATTAAAAATGGTACATTATATATTCTTCAAGGTTCTACTGTGACAGGTTCTACTGCTGTTGCATTATCTGAGATTTACAAGGAGGAGCTGACCAACTTGTGGCATATGAGACTTGGGCACATGGGTGAAAGGGGGTGCAAATTCTGTCACAGAGAGATCTTCAATGTGGGCACAAGGTGCAGGATCTAGAGTTTTGTGAACACTGTGTGTTTGGGAAGCTTCATCGCAGCAAGTTCCCAAAGGCGGTTCATACAACGAAAGGTACCCTTGATTATATCCATTCTGATTGTTGGGAACCTTCCCGAGTTGCATCTATTGGAGGACACAAGTATTTTGTGTCGATGATCAATGATTATTCAAGAATGACTTGGGTAATTATGATGAAGCAGGAAAGCGAGGCTTTCAAGAACTTCAAGCAGTGGAAGGTTTTAGTGGAAAATCAAGTTGAGAGGAAGATCAAAAGGATGCGTACTGATAATGGTCTGGAGTTATGTTGGTCTGAGTTCGATGAGTTCTGCAAGAATGAAGGGATTGCTCGCCATCATACTGTTAGAAATACGACACAAAAAAATGGAGATGCAGAACGCATGAATCAGACACTGTTGGAGTGAACGAGGTGCATGCTCTCAAATGCTAGGTTAGCTAGGAGATTTTGGGTGAAAGCTGTGTGTACAGCTTGCTATCTGATCAACCGTGGACATCACACAGGTATTGACTGTAAAATACCTTATGAGGTGTGGTCTGGTAAGCCTGCACATTACTCTCTGTTGAGAGCTTTTGGTTCTACTGTTTATTATCATGTAAACGAGGGTAAATTAGAAGCTAGAGCTAAGAAGGGTGTATTTGTGGGTTTTGGGAGTGGAGTTAAGGGTTATAGAATCTGGTCACCTTCTGAGAGTCGTGTTATACTTAGTAGAAGTGTAATAGTTGATGAAAATTCTATGCTTAACTCTCCTATGAAGTCTACTGTGATGTCCGTTAGTAGTGATGTTCGTTAGTAGTGATGTTGATAAACAAGTGGAGCTACAAGTCACTCATGATGAGAGTGAATCACAGCACCAAGGTGGAGAAGATCAACATGGTGCTACTGAAAAGTCTTCTAGTCATCAGTCAACCACATCTGAAGTACATCAACCAAGCATAACACTTGATAGAGATTGAAAAGAGTTAGTGTGGGACCTCTAAAGAGGTATGGTTTTGAAGACATGGTTGGTTATGCACTACAGGTTGCTGAGGAGGTGGGGGTTGAAACTCATGAGCCATCCACCTATAAAGAAGTTGTTTTTGGAAGCAAGTCTGCTCAATGGCTCGCTGCAATTGGAGATGAGATGGAGTCTTTAGATAAGAATCAGACTTGGAAGTTAGTCAAACGTTCTAAGGAGAGGAAGATTGTTACATGTAAATGGGTCTTTAAAAAGAAGGAACAGTCTTCACCTTCTGGGGGGTAAAGTATAAAGCTCGGGTTGTTGCAAGAGGGTTCACGCAAAGGGAAGGAGTTGACCAGTAGTCAGACATACCTCCATCAGGGTGCTACTAGCAATAGTTGCACATCAAGATCTTGAACTTGAACAACTAGATGTGAAAACAGCTTTCCTACATGGGGATTTGGAAGAGGAGATTTATATGACTCAACTAGATGGGTTCCAAGTTCCTGGAAAAGAAGACAATGTTTGCAGGTGAAAATCTTTGTATGGACTAAAGCAGTCTCCTAGGCAGTGGTATAAGCGGTTGATAAGCTACATGATTGAGTTAGGCTACAACATGATTGTATGATTTGTGTATCACATCAAGCTAATGATGGTCATTTATTATATTGTCTGTATGTAGATGATATGCTCATAGCTGCAAAGACAAGTCTGATATTCAGAGGTTGAAGGGTCTTCTCAGTGCTGAGTTTGAATGAAGGATTTGGGTGCTGCGAAAGGATTTTGGGATGGAGATCTATAGGGAAGAGGTCAGAAGAAACTTTTCTTGTCACAGAAAGGTTATATTCAGAAATTTTGTCAAGGTTTGGCATGACAACGTAAGCCTATAACACTCCAAGTGCTTCCAATAATCATTTGTCTGTTGCTTTTACACCCAAGACTGCTGAGGAGAAGGAGTACATTAGTCGGGTTCCTTATACTAGTGTAGTAGGGAGCTTGATGTATTCTATGGTTTGAACTAGGCCGGATCTTGCACATGCAGTCAGTGTGTTAGTAGGTTCATGGGTGATCCTGGTAAGGAGCACTGGCAGGCAGTCAAGAGGTTTTTCGTTACTTAGAGGTACGTCTGACATTGGTCCTATTTAGGGGAATGATACTAAGTGTTTAGTCACTGGTTATTCTGATTCTGATTATGCTGGAGATGTTAATAGTAGGAGGTCAATGACTGGTTACGTATTTACTCTTGGTGGTTCTCTCATTAGTTGGAAGGCGACTTCGCAGGCTACAGTTACTTTGTCTACTACTGAAGCAGAGTACATGGCGTTGACAGCAGCTGCTAAAGAAGGGATATGGCTGAAAGGACTAGTTAGTGATCTTGGTTTACATCACGATCAGGCTATTGTGTATTGTGACAGTTTGAGTGCAATATGCTTAGCCAAGGATCAAGTCCATCATGAGAGGACTAAGCATATTGATGTGAGATATCATTTCCTGAGGAGTGAAACTAAAATTAAGGTGAAAAAGGTAGGAACTGCTGATAATCCTGATGATATGTTCACCAAGCCGGTTATGCAGAGTAAGTTTCAACATTGATTGGACTTACTCAATGTTCGTGATTGTTAGTTGCCCTCTTGGGGCATATCTGGGGTCCTAAGGGACTATTCTAGTCTGGTTGTCTTTTGGGACAAGTCTGTTGTAGGGAGATTTTGGCCGTTGTGATCGATGCATCTGTTTTCTGACTTATTGTGAGAGGATTCAAGTCAAGGTGGAGATTTATAAGAATAGTGCCTTGAATGGTGCCTTGAAGGTGTTTGGTAGAATGCGTGAAGAAGGGATGACATAAGGCTGACTTTGAATGCACATATCTCTCAATATATAAATGGTTTTGATGTCATTCAAATTGGAGCTGGTAGCTTGTTCCAAGAGCTTTCCAACGATAGGTCATATGCCCGATTCCGCTGAGAAACAAGAAAGTTATGACTGTTTTACGAAGAACTGACGAAACTATTTCGTCTTGCGCCTCGCACGGGTAGGTACTCGCCCGAGGACTTTCAGTCAGGCGCGCAAGCTGTTTTGGAAAAGCGAAATCCCGCCTGGTCGGGCGGATTTCGCCCGGGCAGGTCGGACAGCTCGGCGTTTTGTCCGGAAAACGCGTTTTTGACACGGGAGTATAAATAGGTCATTAATCTAATTGTTTTATACGACGGATTAGACTTAATTCTCTCTGTAATCTGTTTTTCCTCACATAATAAAATAATCTCTCTCTGTCCTTGGACGTAGCCAAATTGGTGAACCACGTAAATCTGCGGTCTGATTTTCATTGTTTTGCATTCATTATTTGTTTCTGTCTAACGTCTGTCATAACAAATTTCAATTTATTTCTTATTATACTAACAATCTAATTTTTATGATGTAGATCCTCAAAGAACTCATGCTTTTTATATATATTATAATTTCTCTTTTCTATTTCTTTTTATATTTTTTATATCGTCATATGATACCTATGTGTTTAAATGCTTTCATCAACCATATGTTTATTTTCGCTAATTACAAGACCTAAATATATCTCACGCCTAATTAGATTAATTTGGTCAATTGGTTATGGATTTCAGTAATATGATGATTGCTAATAAACACATCACTAACAAAAATGAGTCTTTTGTGTGTTGTATCAATCAATCTAGATTAAAAAAAATCAATCAATTTAGATTAATCTTTTGAGGGCGTTGAAATCGATTGTTTGGTTGTTTGATTACATAAAACTAGAACATGAATCGTATTAAGTAGAGGTCAATAATGTGCAAATTTGATTCACGATCATATTCATACGCTTTTTCTGGTGATCGGATATTTCGGATCGAAAATCTAAAGATTTTTGATGGGGTACGGATCGGAATTTTTCATTTTCGGATATCCGAAAATATTCGAAACAAGCAGATAATTTTGGATATTTTGTATCAAATATCCATAATATCTTGTTATGTAACCGAATATTAGAAAATATACGGTTTCATGACTTGATATCCGAAAATATGCGGCGATCCGATCTAATATGAAACTTCTTTTTCGACCTTTTCATAAAAAAATTCAAATTTTTTAGTTATCGGATATCCGATCCGATTCGAAATTTCAGATATCCGAAATTTTCTTATATCCGGAAATTTTAGATGTCGGATTGGATAGACTATAGAATAGTCCGAATGGAACACCCGTAGAGATATACACACTCTCCAGCTAGTAAACAATGTGAAAATAAGAAACACATCAGACTTATCTTCTAGACGTAGCCTGTTACAGGTCCACGCCAATATGTTAATATGGGTCCACTAACTTCCATATAATCTACCGACCTAAAAACCCGAAAACAAACAACAAAGAATGTATCAAAGAAATTTTATTCCTACAAATCCGTGGATGCAATCAAGCCAAGTGATCCCATGGCTGATTCCGTGGGATTATCATTGATGCTGACAGAGTAATCATTCCATTCCAATAAACTTGCTTTCAAACGTCAAATGTTAGACCAAGGAATTAAGTATGATGGTGATATATTAGAATTAAGGTCCAAAGCTCTTCCACTTTTTCCTAGTAATTTCTTGTCACATTTTACCATTAATGGTCGTCCCAACACCATAAAATACTATTTGGCCATACTGAGTTGTACAAAATGGACTTTACAAAATTGTCATCACTCTATTAATAATCAGCATAATGAAAAAATGGGTAAATGGCATGGCAATAATGGCAAGTTATGAAGTTAGCAGTAGTGGAAAATGGTCCTAGTGCAACATGGAGGACAAACTAATACGGGCCAAGTTTCCTACCAATAGGCAATAGGCAATAGGCAATAAAGATGTTGAGTAGGCTACAGTTTTTTCTCGTTATTCAAGTAGGATAATTCATGGAAGTTTAGTAAGAGTTGCTTTACTTCCTAATACTACCTCCGTTTCTTTTTAATTGTTACACTTTGACATTTTACACTATTCACAAATTGCACTTTGACCCTCGTTTGTGATTTATACGTGAATAAAAACATAGTCATGTGGGATCTTGTTAGTTTCGTTTTAGTATGTATTTTATTAATATGTAGTTTTTATATTTTTTACAAATACAAAATTAGAGATATAAAGGCTCAAAGTAGTGCATCGACATGAGTGAAAAGTGTAAGTGTAACAATTAAAAAGAAACGGAGGTAGTAATAAACTTATAGCTTAGTAGTTTGCAAAGTTGATTGAAATGAAATAAAACAAGAAAAAAGAAAAGCTAATTGATGTGAAACATTTTTTATTGCCAAGCAAAATAACAACTTAAACTTATAATTGCACCGAATATTATACTACTTGTATTTTTTCGAATGTTCCAACATGTTTTTCCTGTCTTTTTTTTTCCTTTCATTTGCCTAATAAAAGTTGTGCCATCATCATTTGTTTGCTCCTCGGAGTTATTTTCTTTTATCTTTGTTTATTCAACCCAATGGATGAATTTAGTCATATATTTAATGATCTTTCACTTATTATTTCTCCATTCTCTCGTTTAAAATTAGTTATTTTATATAATATTAATTATATTGTTTATCATTTCATGTTCCACCTACCTTAACTCCTATAGAAAATGAGAAATAAGTACTATATAATGGAAGGAGGAAGTACCTCCTAATCTAAGCTTAATTAGAATGAGAGTAGTATCATTGTATACTTTTTCTAACAGAATTTCAAATAGAATATATGCATGTTTAGATCCATTATATAAACATTTTTACTGGGATTTAGACTTGAATTTAAATTTGGTTTGAGCAAATTACGACCAATTTATTACCAATTAACTAGGCCATATTTGAATTGAGTACACACAAATTAAATTATTATATATCTAAAATAATGAAAATAGAAGTTCATTAAGAAAGTCAAACTCTTATGTTTCTATTACAAAAATCATACACTCTCTTATTGTAACTTAATTTCTTTTTAGTAGTTGATGAACGAGTGCATTCACTAATATCGTCAGATGTTATATTTGATGCTTTTTCTTTTCTCGCCGTATCTCTATGGAGAAATTAAGTTGTATCGATGAAGTGATTCCAAGTCATAATTTCCTTTGTTTTCACTTAACTATTAAGTATATTAGTAAGCGAAAACCATATATCTATTCAGATTTTGCATAGATATTAAGTACTAATTTTGATTAATTCTATTATCGGATTCAAATTCCTAATTTTTACATTATAATCGTTTTTCTCTCTTCTTAAATTCTCATATCTACAGAGTTGGATCACATCTAAGAAAAGATACAATCATACAACTAATACCATTGGGAAGATAATAGAAACAAGTTCTTTGCCAAAAGAAAAGGATGACAAAACTGTAGTCTTCAATAATGTGCTAATCTTGGAGTAATCCCTTTGTTGTTCGTTTCCAAGTTTCAAGTTGGCAAGTTGCGATCACTTTAGTACTACTCCATTAGTTTATAGTGTTACTGTTTTAGCACTTAGCATCAGCACTTGATTGGAGTTCTAGAAAACAATCCTGATCGTTGACGAGCTGACTTGCCACATAAGAACAACTACAAACTCTATCGACATCGTTGAATTCCACGTGAAAGTATCTCCAAATCTACGGAGTAATATCCAAACTGTCGTTGATTTTCCACTTTGTTTGGTATACATATTGAGTAAGTCTCTAAAAATACCGTCTCACGTTAATACTAACATAAGATGTACAATTCAGCGCATTTGATTATAATATAGCATGGAATTTAACTAAACTATAAAAAATATTAACTAACCGCAAAAGTAACTATTTTTACAGAATAACTTTTAATGAAATTATGTTCATTAATAAATTAAAACTCATAATTATTAACCAATAAAGCATAATTATAAACCCAAAAATATACTATTAAATTAACCAAACCACCATAATCATAAACCCAAACAATAACTTTTTATCTGAACCTATAAATAACAATCCAAGACAATAACTATTGTACCAAAAACCATAACAAATAATAAGCAGACAATAACTATTTAGTGTCCATCCAAGACCATATTTTATATCGAAAATCCATACTGATATATTAAAAGGTATTCCTAAAAACGTATATGTGTCACGTGTCACCATCCCTCATTCAATAAATTATATCCACGTCTTTCTCATATATCAAAAAAAAAAAAAAAGAATTGCTGACGTGAAGATTCACACCCACAACCTCAAGTATGAAAGAAAGAGATACAACCATTACTCCACAATACCATTATTGCTTTTCAATAAAAAATAATGATGATATACGAATGAAAAACTTTTGAAATTCATAGAATGAATGAGATGTCTTTTAAAATGAATATGAGATGACTTATTTAACTAGTACTAAATTGTAGCACAGAGAAATCATGAGGCATCGCCCGGGTCTAAATACTAGTTATAACTAATAACATGAAAACATACTAGAACTAATAACGTGTAAACAATTACAAATAACTAATAACCATAACCATTAACTTTAGAAATATAACTATTTACCCATAACTATAACTATAATTAATAACATGAAAATTTAAAATTATAACTAATAACATGTAAAAAATTACTAATAACTAAAAACCATAATTTTTAACCTTAACTAATAACTAAAAACCATAACTATAACCTTATAATTAACATTTACTTTTAATTATAAGTATTTACGTGGAGACGAAAATTCATTACCATATACCATAACTACTTACCCGAAACATATTATGATGAAGCTGCAACTATCTACATGTAAACCCTTACTCATTATAAGAGATACATTAGATTTTTAGACACAATGATGGAGGGAACACAATAAGCTTTGAGAATTAAGAATATACTTACTTTACTTTATGTAACAATGCAGTCGTTTAAACAAGAGAAACTAAACTAAACATCATCAAATTCACATCAAAAATTGTAAAAGACGTGGAAAAGGACGTAAGTCAAAAGTTTCAAATGTTCAAAAAAGATTGCATTCAAGTTTGATTTGTCCTAATTTAGCTCAATTTCACACAAATTAGCAATAATTGAGCTAAAATTCTTAACCAATACGGATGATTCTGGTGTTTTAGCTCAAAGGTGAAAGAAAGGAAGAAGAAGTAGGCTTCAGGTTCTAGATCTGATTATATACAACAACAAGATAGAGAAATGAAAGACGGTGGAGGAGTGGAAAATGGCAGTGCAGAGGATTGAGAAACGGGAGGGATGAGGAGAGATAAATGAGAGTTGGTAAAGGAGAATGGGATAGGAGAGAGAAATAAGGGTTGGCAGTCTTTTCGGAGAATTTGTGATATATTATATGTTGAATCGTAAACTTTGGAGGTGTTATAGGCGTCACATAGTGAGATGCCAAAATGGTATCTCACATAAAAAGACAAAAAAAATTGATACCAAAACTAAGTTCAAGTGATACCAAATTAAAATCACGGTACAAAAATGTAATCTCAGTACCAAATCAAAAGTTGGTACCAAATTATAGAGTTGGTACCAAATTACTCTATTTTGGTACCAAATTACTCTATTTTGGTACCAAATTACTCTATTTTGGTACCACTTTGACTTAACTTTGGTACCAATTTTTTTATTTTATCTTTTTATTTGAGATGTCATTTTAACATCTCACTATGAGACGCCAATACTTTCTCTAAACTTCCTAAAGAGAGATGGAAATGCTAATTACTTAAATCAACCTCAACTCCGTAGTATCAAGCCACACAGATAGTAGATATTGAAGTGTATTTTGTACAATATGTCTAGATAATTAAATCATATAAAGACAAACTTCTAAATGAGTTAGTTTTTTCTAAAAGATATGAAGTGACTTATATTTACTGATTGATTAGAAATATATAATGTCCAAAAATAATATGCCCTCTATAATTTCAAAAAGATTGTCCCCACATTTTTCAATTTAGTTTGTCTATGAATATTAGAGTATCTTTTTCTTCTAAGGTAATATAGTCTCCAGCTCTCCACAATCTATCTTTACTTTTTTTTTCCTACCTAACGTGAGAATGAATAAACTATCTACCTAATCAATAATCCTTAACAAAGTAAAGTAAAGAAAATGAGACAACTTTTTTTAAGGACATGGAGAATATAAATTTATCATAATTAGTACTTCCACTGTTTCAAAATATAAGGTACATATAATATTCGAGGTCGGACTTTGATCGTTAATTACTCTCAATTTATTTGATAGAAAATTTTAAAAAATAATGTTATTATAGTATTTTTCAAGACAGATCCAAGGAGATAATTTTTATAATTTTTGTTTATCATATTATAAGAGATATTTGTGATCAAAGCAAAATTTCATAAAACATAAATGCTTTATATTTTGAAATGAAGGGAGTATAATTTTTTCCATCCTAATAGTAAATCTATCCCTACAAGGCTACAATGGTGAAAATGATAATATCTTGTTCAAAAGAAATTGGCAACACTGAACCCTCGTGAACCAATATTGAACACTACCTTAACTGAATGATGCTCAGGTTTATTTTATCATTACAATCTTGAGCCGGCTCATTCCAATCTTTGGCCTTTGATAACACCATTGCCACCTAACCAACGCTCCCAAATTTCTCTCTTTTTTGAAAATATATTTTAGAATAAAGCTCTGACAAAATTTGAAAATGTTATCGGCACGTGATCATTTTAAAGATTTTAATACTAACTACTAACTACTAACTAAATTTTAAACTAAGGCAACAAAATAGTTAATTGAAATAACTTCTCTTTATTGATGTAGACTTTATTATTCAACTATAACAATAATGAAAATAAAGTAACAACTCCTAGACTAATTATTATTCCTCACTAGCTCCCTGATTTGAACTATGCATCATATCAACCTGTAATTTTAGCTCGGCAAAATAGGATCATCACTAAAGCCATAAAACAAAACAAAAGTGTGTCAGTAAAAATATTGAGTACATGTATATGCAAAATATTAAGACACTTTATTTAATTAAACATTTGAAATATTTAATTTTGAAAAGCCTTCCAGGGGTACTTGTAATATTTATATAATATAAAGTATATAACTTTGATAAACACTCATTTTTCCTTGCCTATGTTCATTACCCCCCAAGTTTAGTATTCCTTACTGAGCCTTATTACGAGGGGTTACTACCTTGTCCACATGACTTATACAAAAAGTATATGAGTATATTATAATATAATTGAAATCGTTCTTACTAATAACAAGCCATTGCATGGGTAAATAATAATAAATAACTATCGTCCTTGCTAATAAATAACGATTGTTGTCTCTTTATAATTGCGATCATAAAAGATCATATATATAATGGATTTTCACTATATACCCCTGACAAATTTTTTTTACACTATATATACTTTCAAGTTTTCAAATTCACCATATACTCTCAATATTTCAAAAAATACATCAAAGCACCTTTATAACTATCGGCGTTAGACTTCCATTAATCATTAATCCCTAATTCCCCCTCTTAAATAACCTAAACCTAAGCCTAACCTCTAATCTAATACCCTAACTCTAACCCTAACCATCCCCCCAGTCCCCTACCCCTTACCCCGGCCCTACCCCTTACCCCCCACTCCCCCACCCATTACCCCAGCCCCCCACTGACCCACCACTCCACAGCCCCCGCAACCCCCCTCACCCTTCAGACCCGCAACCCATCCTCCTCCCTTTCAAACCCGCATCCTCTCCCCTGCAACATCCTCCTATCTTGCAACCCCCCTCGACCACAACATCCTCCTCTCTCGCAGCCCCCCTTACCCCGCAACACCCTCCTCTCGCATCAAATTTGGTTGCCAGCTTCGTATCAGTTCTGGTTGCAATATTCGCATTATTTCTCTCTCTTTTATTTGTGGTGTTAAGCTGTGGGGTTGCGGTGTAGGAGGGTTGTGTGATTGCAGGGGAAGGGGAAGGGGAGGGGGTTGCGAGGGGGGCTCGAGGTACGGGGGAGGGGACTGTGGGGATGCGAGGGAGGGTGCTTTAATTTGGGGATGTGTGGGAGGGGGCTTCGGAGGTGGGGCTGTCGGGGACGGGAGCTTCGGGGTGGTGGGGGAAGGGGGGGCTGCGGGGTGGTGGGGGGAGGGGTGGGGTGGGGTGGGGTGGGGTGGGAAAGGGATGATGTTTGGGTTGTTAGGGTTAGGGTATTACGGGTTAGGATATTAGGGGTTAGGGACTGGGTTAGGATTAGGGTCAAAGGGCTTAGGTTTAGATGATTTGATTAACATTAGAGGGGATTAGAGATTAATGAATAATGGAAGTCTAATACTATTAGTCATAAAGGTAGTTTGATGTATTTTTTGAAAGGTAGGGGGTATATGGTGAATTTGGAAACTTGAAAGGGTATATGGTGCAAAAAATAAATTGTCAGGGGTATATGATGAAAAAACCATATATATAATAAAAATATTTTGGAAGTAATCTTCCATTAAAAAGAATAGTAATACTTACGAAGTTAGTCATATAAAGACATAAAGAAAATAACTCCCTCCAGAAATAACCTTTGGAAAATAATAATAGTTAAAAAAACACCCGTTTTTAAACATTTTAAGATGAATTTAGATCAAACTCCTTCTAAAATATTTGAATATAGATTCAAATATCAAACTATATAATAATATTATACTAAAGACATAATTCAAAAGTTCATAAATAAAAATCGTAAATATTCAAACATGCTTATACAAAAGACATGAATTTACTAGTGGAAAAAACCTTATATGTTACTAAGTGACAGATTCGGTTTTTGTAAAACTGCATCCTAAAATCAATGTTAAAAATGGGAGGGAAAGTTGGGAGGACAATCTGATACGGTCCTCTTGTGGAACGCATCAGATTAAAAAAAATTGATGCGGTTTGGTGGACCGCATAAGATTTCTACCTTACAACGGCCCAACCTCTCCTCTCTCACTTAGAACAACCCAAAATAAACGGCCCAACCTCTCCTCTCTCACTCCACTTACCAGACCTCTCCTCTCTCACTTCACTTACCAGACCTCTCTCATCTCACTCTCTCTCCTCAACATAACCCTAAACCCCAAATCGAATAGCGAAATTCATCCTCTCCTCTTTTCTTCAGTGCCATCAGCACCGTCATCTCTCTCATCATCTCCTCCTTTCTTCACCAGCAACGCCATCAGCGAAAACCAAAAACGCCAATTTCGTTTACCACGAACAACAACGAACTGCCACGATGCCATTCAGCGTCGCTCGTCGTCCTCTTTCAGCCGTCACTAATATTTTCACTGTCGCTCCCCGTTTTTCTCACACAAGATCTGGTTGAAGTCAATTCGGGTATGCTCCTTTTCTTTGTCTTTTTAATTCGAATTCGTTTCTCAAATTTCAACTAAAAATTTGGAGTTTTTTTCTTTTTAATCCAATAATTTGTTAATTTTTTCTGAAATAATTATGTTCAGACAATTGGTTTTGATGGATTTACATCGCGCAGCAAAAAAGGTTTAGGGTTTGTGAATTCTTATTTTTCATTAATTGGAGTTGGAAAACAGCCTAATTCTTTGTTTTCGTCCTAATTTCGCTAACCCTAGCTTTGATAACTTGCGAGCGAAGATTTATTAATTTGTTAATTTTAATCCAATAATTTGTTAATTTTTTCTGAAATAATTATGTTCAGACAATTGGTTTTGATGGATTTACATTGCGCAGCAAAAAAGGTTTAGGGTTTGTGAATTCTTATTTTTCATTAATTGGAGTTGGAAAACAGCCTAATTCTTTGTTTTCGTCCTAATTTCACTAACCCTAGCTTTGATAACTTGCGCTGAAGATTTATGAATATTGATTTATGTGTAGATTTGTTGTGAAAAGTTTGCTTAATTGTTTTATTTGGCGTTATTATTATGGTCCCGATATTAGAAAGAAAGAGAAATCCTTTTTATGATATTATTAGAAAAATATATAATATAATTACTTAATTAGTAGTTGATTACCGTTTCATTATCACCGTTTTAGTTTCTATATGTGTTGCTTTGTTAGTTAGGAAACTGTGGCGCACATACTTTTTATTCCAGATTTCTTTATTGATTTCATTGGTGTTTTGGAATTTTATTGGTTTAATAGAGTTTAAATTTGGCTGTTTAAGATTTAACTTCTTGGCCTCTAGTCTAAAACCTTTTGATATAAAGAAAGTAAATATAGGATGTTCTCTCTAGCCTAGGTGACCCCTCCGATATCGGTGGCCTTGGCAAGGAAATCGAAAGCTCGGGGAAAGCAAACGGTGACGTCGCTTGGAAAAATGATGGGACCACAGTCGGATACTCAGGCTAAAAATATGAAATCAATGGATGAAATATAGGGGGTAACTGCGTTGGATGTTGAGAACATTGTCCGGGAGGATATTTTATCGCCCAGATAGTCGCTTGCTACACTCCAACA
Source organism: Beta vulgaris subsp. vulgaris (assembly GCF_026745355.1). Taxonomy (NCBI): domain Eukaryota; kingdom Viridiplantae; phylum Streptophyta; class Magnoliopsida; order Caryophyllales; family Amaranthaceae; genus Beta; species Beta vulgaris. The sequence continues at coordinate 13,092,685 of NC_079209.1, forward strand.
GCAGTCTGAAGTCAGATTTCAGTTTTTGGAATGGTTGGATGTGATGCAGAGGTCTGAAGGAAGAAGATAATAGGAACAACCTGAAAGGATTGTAAGTATAGACCCTATTCCAATCTTCTTTTCGCCTGATACTGTTGTGAATGAAAATAGGGGTCATGTCTTACCTGTTAAGGTTGATATAGCTGAAATTCAACCTGAGCTTGATTACTGGGCTTCATCAATATATTGTTATGTGGTTGGAAGTAACCCCCCCAGGTTGTTATAGAAGGACGATTCATTAGGAGGGTATGGAGAAATCTGGGAGTGGACAAGGTGATAATGGTGAAGAAGGGGGTGTTTATGGTGAGGTTTAGGACTATGAAGAAGAAGGACCACATGTTGAATGGAAATCATATCTTCTTTGATAATAAGCCAGTAATCATTAAACCATGGCACCAGGATATAGATATGTTCAAAGAGGATGTTAAAACCCTTCCTACATGGGTACATTTGCATCTGGAGTTTAAATAATGGGGACAGGGTTGTTTGAACAAAATTGTTGGACAAATTGGGAAAGTCGTGAAGTATGACCAAGCCACAATTAAGAGAGAAAAACTTCAATATGCTCGTATTTTGTTAGAAGTGCACGTTGATAAGGAGTTGTCTGATGATATCTCTTTCATTAATGAGAAAGATCAGCTAACCAAGGTGAAGGTAGATTATGAATGGAAACCAATTCTATGCCAGACTTGCAAGGGTCTAGGACATAACACAAATGAATGCAGGAAGAATGTGTGTATACAAGAGTGGAGACAAAAAGTAACTAATGTTGAGGTGGCACACAAGAATGATGGGACTGTCAAGGAACTGGAACAAGATTTTCAGAGAGTAAGGAACCCTGCCAGACGATTAATCTCTTCTCCTGCACCAGTGGGTACACAGAATGAATTTACCCCATTAAAGGAGACTGTAACTGAAGTGGTAGTTGGTTTTGTTCAGTGTACAAAGGTGAATAATCATGATAAAGGAGGGAGCATTCCTCCTGATATTAATGGATAGACTAGTATGCTGGAATGTTAGGGGGATTAAGAGCCACCAAAAACAGTTAGATGTTAAGAAATTCCTTAACATGAAGAATGTGGGGGTTGTTAGTCTCCTTAAGACAAAGGTAAAGACTCCTAAACTGGGAGACCTTTATCAAAGGTTGTTTGTTGGGTGGTGTTTTACCTCAACTTTGGTAAATCACAAAGGTGGGAGAATTCTGTTAGCATGGAACCCAAATAGTTTTCATGTGAATATTTTAAAGTGCACAAGTCAGGTGATTCATTGTAGGTTTGCAGATAGGAGTGTTCTTTTATATATGCTTCCGATACTGCTGCTGAGAGGACTGAGTTGTGGGAGGATCTGGTGCTTCTTCATGATAACATCAGTGGTCCTTGGATTATGATGGGAGATTTAAATTGTATAATGAAGTATGAGGAGAGAATAGGGGCTGCTGTGAGGCCCCAGGAGGCTGTTGACATCCTAAACTGTATGATGAGGTGTGGGATGAATGACTTGAATAGCATTGGGTGTATGTTTACCTGGAATAATAAGCAGCAGAAGGACAATAGGGTATTCATCAAATTAGACAGGGTCATGGTAAATGAGGCATGGGAGGAAGCTTTTCCAAGTGCAGCTGCACACTTCATGCCAGAGGCAAGTTTTGACCATAGCCCAATGATTGTGAATGTCTGCTCACAACTACAAACTTATAGACAACCTTTCAAGTACTTTACCATGTTGAGCTCAGTTGGGAATTTCCAAGAGATTGTGAGAGCATGCTGGAATACTAGAATTGAGGGCACCTCCATGTTTAAAGTGGTGTGCAAAATGAAACTTGTGAAAAAAGCTATGAAGAAACTGAATGCTGAGGGCTTTAATGATATACATGTTGTTGAGATCAAGGCTTTGCATAACTTATCAAGATGCCAGGCAGATCCTCAGGATGATATTACAAATTCAGTTAAAAAGGAGGCAGAACATAATGCAAATGTGGAGTATAGAAGAGTGCATAAGCTATATATGTCCTTCCTAAGCCAAAAGGAAAAATTGAGTTGGTGCAAGGAGGGAGATGAAAATTCCCACCTTTTTGACCAATCTATCAAAGCACGAAGAATTAAAAACAGTGCATATGCTATAAATGACAGTGCTGGTGAGTGGCAAGATGAACCTCAAAAAGTCATAGATGCTTTTTTAAGATACTATGAAGAATTGCTTGGCAATACTATGGCTGATAGAGTTCCAGTAAAGAAGGTGGTAATTGAGAGGGGTCCAATGCTCACTAAAGACCAGATTCAAGTACTGTGTAGACCATTTGATGTTGAGGAAGTAAATAAGGCAGTTGGGTCTATATCTGGGGAGAAAGCTCCTGGTCCTGATGGTTTTGGGGGCTTTTTCCACAAAGATACATGGGCTATAATTGGATAGGAGGTCATTGATGTTGTGCTGGATTGCCTCCAAATAGGTAACTTGTTAAGGGAGGTAAATTCTACTATTTTAAACATGGTTCCTAAAGTAGCATGCCCTAATTTAGACCTATTGCATGTTGTAATTATTGTATAAGATTATTACTAAGGCGTTATGCAATAGGTAAAAGTTGGTTTTGCCCAGCTTAATAGCTGAGAATCAAGGGGCTTTTGTACATGAGAGATTCATTGTGCATAACATTATGGTTTGTCAACACTTGGTGAAACACTATGGTAGGCAGGGCTCTAGACCAAGTATATTAATGAAGCTTGACATGAAATAGGCGTATGATGCAATAGACTGGGATCTTCTTCATGAAATGTTGGAGGCTTTGAAATTCCCTAGCCATTTCATTAAACTCATCATGGTGTGTGTGAGAACCCCAAAATTCTCTATCATGCTAAATGGATCCCTCCATGGTTTCATTGAGGCTAAGAGGGGAATTAGACAGGGAGACTCAATGCCCCCATTATTCTTTGTGGTTTGCATGGAGTACATGTCCAGGTTAATGAATATACTTTAGGATGTTCCTAGGTTCTCTTTTCACCCTAGATGCAAGAACCTAAGGCTAAACCATCTTGTATTTGCTGATGATGTGAACCTCTGTTGCAAAGCTGACTTCCCATCTACTTATTTGATGCTACAAGCATTCCAATTATTCTCAAACTCCTCTGGTTTAAGAATAAATGAAATGAAATCTGAATTTTACTCTGTGGGCATGGATCAACTTACCATTTAGAGGATAAGGGAGGTGTTAGGATTTAGGCACAGCAGACTACCATTCAAGTACCTGGGGGTGCCCATTTCAGCAAAAAGAGTATGTGACTGAGTGTGATGCATTAGTAGACAAGATGTGTGCTAAGATAAAAGTTTGGCAGTCAAGAAACCTATCCTATAGTGGCAGACTCCAGCTAGTTAACTCAGTGTTGTTAAGCATACACACATACTGGGGTCAGACATATGTCATGCCTAGAATTGTCCTTGATAAAATAGCGTAAGTTTGCAGAGCATTATATTTGTGGCATGACGCTTACTTCAGTATGAAAGCAGGTAATGTTGTATGGGAGAGAGTTTGTATTGAGAAGAAGGCAGGTGGGCTGGGGATTCGCAATATCAAGCTATGGAATGAAGCTGCCATGATGAAGTATGTTTAGGTTATCACAGCTAAGCAAGACTCTCTTTGGATAAAATGGGTAAATGAGGTTTATGTCAAGGAAGCTAACTGGTGGAGTTATGTTCCTAATACAGGAAGCAGCTGGTACTGGAAACAAATTTGCAGATAGAAGGATGAAGCTAAAGCATCTATAGTGAAAATGAGCTGAAACAATTTTCACACTTTTCTATCAAAAAATGCTATCAATTATTGATTGGTGGGGTTGATAGAGTACATTGGGATAGATATATTTGGAATAGGCTTTCTGTTCCGAAACATAGATTTATTTCAGGGCTTATAATGTTGGAGAGACTTAGAACATCAGACAAATTGGTTGCAATGGGAATTCATAATGATGACAGTTGTGTTCTATGCTCAGAAGAAGAATCACATAAGCATCTGTTTTTTGAATGTGAGTACTCTCTTAAATGCTTGAGAATGTTGAGAGTTGGTTGGGGATATGTCAGTCCCAGAAGTAGTTTAACAGAATGGTGCATTTTCTGTCAAAGAACAAGAGGTCTCAGTTTCAGAGAAGAGTCATAGCTGCTGCTTATTATGCACTGGCTTACTACATATGGTGGGATCGAAACGAAGTGGTTTGGAACTTGACAATGTGGAGGCCTGAAGTTGTTATAAAGAAGATACATAGTATAGTTTTGCTAAGAGTTGGCCTAGTTTTACCAAAGAAAATTTCTGAAAATGATAACAATTGGTTTGAAAAGTTAAAGAACGAATATGTGTAGTAGGTTTGGTTTTCCAACTTGCCATGAGTGAGTGGAGTCCAACCTAGTTGGTTTGCTCTCCCATGGTTGAGCTCTAGGCTGTTTTAATCTTTGTTGGTTATAATATTTTCACTTACTTAGCAAAAAAAAAGATTTAACTTCTTTTAGTAGATAATGTTTAGTAATTTCGAGCTCGTGTATGTTTGGTGTTCATTGATGGAGTTCGTTGTAATGGAATTATAGGTGTTTGTTATCTAGAGTGTATCGAGTTTGAAAGTAAGTAATTACTATGAGGAATAAGTTAAAATTAGTGAATTTTTGGTCTGTTGGTGGAATTAGTGATATCCGTTTTCCCCCCTTTGTTTCTTCTTTTCTGATTTGTGTTTATTCTTGCAATTTGCTGGTTACGCGATTTGCCTGTTTTCTACAGATTTTAAGTGGAATTTTATTTCTTCAATGCATATGTTGTATTTTTTAGAAATCTATATCGATTATGGCTCTATGCTGCCAAGCTTTTATTAATTATTGCATACAAGGTAAAACTGTGTTCATTTTGTGTATGATGATTGGGTGTTCAAAGGTTGTGCAATCTGTGTTGTCATTCATAGCAGGTGAAACTCGGATTGATTGAGTTATGATATTTAGTTGTTCAGGTTAAATATAGTGATCATCAAAGTTAAATATTGTGTGTATTGCTTACAACTTTGTTGTTTATGAGTTTATCTAAGCTCAAGGTTTAATATAATGGATTGTTTCTTTATACAGTACTCCATTCATGTCGTATCTATATGAGCGAGGCTGGCGTCAAAACTTTGGGCTTGGTGGTTACCCAGGTGCTGATCAAGAGGTTATCGTATCAGTTTTTCCGCTTTTTAGTCCCAGAAATTATAGTAGGTGGAATTTTTGGCTTTAAAACAACTTGTTACATACTTAGGATCTCTTTTCTTAATTTGATCTTGTTTAAGCTTTTGCAAGTTTTTGATATGGGCAAATACTATCATGTCATCTTTTCTTGTGTCCCGTTTTCTCCTATCATTATTAGAAAGTTTCATGTGATACTCTTTGCTATTGTGTGATGAATGCCTTATTTATAGTTCAATATATTATTCTTGCCTGTAGTTTGAAATGGCGAAAGAATACTTCAAACCTATTTTAGGTGGAAACATCGTAGATGCTAGCTCTGGGAGTGGAATGTTCTCAAGGTTATTTGCCAAGAGTGGACTGTTTTCTCGTGTTGTTGCTCTATGACCAATAGCAAATTGGTTGCTGCTATAATCTTATGTATAAAGTTATAAGGAAGTTATTGGAATACTTATGTATATAGTTATAGTTGAGTATGATACTGAAAATATAGTAAATATTCTTATGTATCTTATTATTTATGTTTAAGCTTCAATTGAGCATAATATGCTTAATAAAATGATTATTGATATATATTATTGATTTTAAATTGATTAATAATTTTGTTTTAAATAAACTACTTGAATTTAAAAATTATTAAACTTAGGCCCAACGTTCATTTGGGTTATAATTTATTTTAAACACCCAAAATGTTTTATGAAAACCTATTTTATACCCTTTTTAATAAATAACAAGCCTTTTTCGTAAATAAATTTTTTTAAAAATTTATTAATAAAAACTTACTAAAAATACGAATTGTTACACCATCTCTAATCTCAAACCAAGAGTTTGAGACATACATTCAAATCCAATTAGGCTGCATTTGGAAACAAGCAATTCATTTCAAATGATGAATTTCAATTTTAGAATTTGAAATTTCAAAATTCAATTCCAAAAGACGTGTTTGGGAAATTACAGTATTTCAATTTTAGGATTTCATTTTTCAACATGAAGTGAATTGTGTGAAGATGCCGGGACAAAAAAAAAAGACATCAATTCTTCAAGAAAAAGAAAAAAAATTCAGTTATGCTATTATATCTGAAATATTCCATATTGATTCAAATTATAATGTTATTGATTTTTATGGATTATTTAAAAGTTTCTACTTGGAGTTATTAAAACCCTAATTTTTGCCCCAAACTAATTTTTTGAACGAAAAATAATAATTTTAGATTCCAAATTGACAAAGTAGTTTAATTGAGATGAAATCAAAGCTTTAAAACTTAAAATTTACCTCAAACAGAGCAAAAAAAAAAACTAATTTTTTTTTTACCTCAAATCGCTTATAACATCAAAGATTTGTTTGGGAAACTATTCAAAAACATAGGTTTTCGAACCCTTCTACACGTGATTTGGTCGCGAGAAGCCGCCGGTATTAGAGGAAGAGAGAGGATCGCTGACAAGGCGGAGGAGAGAGAGTTGTGGTGGTTGGGGTCGGGATAATGGTAGAGGAGAGAGAAACAATGAATGAAGAATTGAAATCACGTCAACTGAGTTGGAATTTGAAATTCATAAACATGGACCAATGTCATTAATGGCTTGGATTTGGGCCAAATACAAATCCAAATTCCTGAAATATACAAACAACACATTTAGCCCAATTTTATAATTTGAAATGAAATCCATGATCCCAAACAGACCATTATATCCTTCTAAAATAGAAGTATATTTTAAAGGAAAATTAAACGCAGACAGTCCCAAGTATGACCCATCTTCCAAAAACAGTCTCACCTATTGAAAATCCAGAAAACTTCCGACTTTGGGCCTAATCTTCCACAAATGAACCTTGTATCCCGTTAACCTCCTATACTAGGTAAACTCTTCTACACGTGATTTTTAATGAATTTTTATGTTTTCCCCCCCTTTTTTTCCCCTTTCATTTCCCAAGCTGAATATTAAACTTTTTTTTTTACTTTTTCATTCCATTTTTTTTGTCCTC